>NC_069499.1:337120774-337360774 GCF_027579735.1 Bombina bombina | reverse complement strand
AACCTACAAGGACTCTTTCTGGCCACAATAGTGATGGAAAAGTTGTTTCAAGGGTACTAACACCTGGACTGTCGCATGCTGGAGGGGGATCCCTGGCAAAACTCCCATGGAAAATTACATAGTTTATGCAGAGTCTGCTTTTAAGCCATAATGGGCCTAAATCAACTATCATTCCCAAAGTGGCTGTCTCAAAACACCCCGGACAGAAGATAGATTGATAGATAGGATAGATAGATATACATAGATTGATAGTTAGATAGAATCGATAGAAGAGAAATAGATAGATTTGTTAGATATATAATTACCCTAATAAAGTCTAATAATTAAACATGCGTTCTTGGACACAACTAGCTTGTGTTAATTAGTACTTTTCTTAGCACTTTAATCCCTGTTCCCCCCCCCCTATCGGGGGTGTTCTATATGGCCTGCCTGTTTACCCTGAAAAAATATAATAATAAGACATGCGGTCTGGTACCAATTTTAACTAGGTTGTGTTTTAAGTACTACCATTCTTAGCACTTTAATCTCTGTAACTCCCCCTATTTGGTGAGGTCTATACGGCCTGGATGATTATTGAAATTATTTTTTTGGGGGGAAATTAAAAAAAGGTTAAACACATATGAGTCGTGGCTCATAGACTAGGGAGGGCAGCAAGTAAACACAGTAGGCTCTGTATGTCAGCAAAACACACAGGCCGGATAGAAAATTATATTAGATTACACTACCAAACAAATTTAAACTTTTTTTTTTTATATTAAAATGAAGGTGAAGAAGAAGAATAGATATGAGTGCTGGGTGGCTACCTGGCACAGACCAATTAACCAAAAGACTGAAAAAAAATGAGGTATATTAATGCTGAGTGAGCCTGACAGACACAGGCCTGATAGTAAATGTAATTAGATTACACTAGCAAAATATATATATATATATATATATTTTTTTACATTTAAAATAATGTTATAAACGGATATTAACACTGGTGGCTGTTGGCTGGCACAGAGCAATGAACCAGAGTATATGCTGTGTGACACTGGCCTGATAGAAAATGAAAAAAGATTACACTAGAAAAAGAATTAAATTTTTTGGTTAGTTAAATTTAAACTAATGTTGTTAGGGAGATATCAGTGGTGGCAGTAGTCACAGCATATGCTGTGAGCCTTAAACACACAGGCTGAAAGCCAGGCAAATGCTAATAAAAAAAAAACGAAAAAAAAAAAAAAAACGGCATGAAATATAGCCCTAAAAAGGGCTTTTTGGGGTGCTGTGCTTGCAGCAGAGATGAGTGGAGTCCTTCTGGACTGTAAATACACTAGCCTAGCTATGTTTTTACTATTAATGTCAGGAGCAAAAACACAACACGTCCTCTCATTAAGAAAGCAAGGTCGTTATGAGTCTAAAATGGTGGATTCCGAGTAGCTGGGAGTGTCTGTGAGGGAGTGTCTGATGTTGATTGGCTCTAATGTGTCAGGCGGCTGTGACATAAAGGGTCAAAGTTTCCACAATGATGACACATAGGGGAGGATCGAACATCGCCATGTGTTCGCCCACAAACGCGAACAAGCTATGTTCGCTGTGAACCGTTCGCGGGCGAACAGTTCGGGACATCACTACATATAATCATTATTTTAAAGAAGCAGTTACCTATATATATTAAAAATGTGCATGTGATAGGGAACGGAACCCATTAATATGTAAATTTACTGCGCTGCAATTGGCCAATATTTTATGAAGAAGAAACAACCATTTTATGGGGCTGGCTAATCTGAAGTAATCGGAGAAAATAAAAATGAGATTTTTAACATGATAGAAGCTTTTTTTCATCTATCAAGTAAGTGCAAATCTACAGACAATGCAATAATCTTTCAGAGGATATGTTGTTTATATGGTCAGTTTGGCACAGTTATAACTCTTTAAGGAGGCTCATGTTCTAGTCCAACAGAACTTCTGTGTGAAGTGCAACGGTTGTTCAACAGGGACGTTTACTGTTTCACAAATGCACTTCAGATGTGCCGGCTGCCCTGATAATGCTTTTCTACCCGCCCATTGTTACAAAAGTAAAGGAGGGAAAAGTTGTATTTAAAGGGAGATGAAACACATTAAAAGGACAGTAAAGTCAAAATTAAACTTTCATGATTTAGGTAAAGCATGCAGTTTTAAACATTATCTGATTTGTTTTGTTGTAGGTCCAGGAACATGAATGCACTTCTGGGCGGTAGTTGCGGATTGCTGGCTGCATATTTGCCTTTTGTCATTGACTCACCAGATGTGTTCTGCTAGCTCCCAATAGTGCATTGCTGCTGCTTGGACAAACAATACCAAGACAATGAAGCAAATTTGATAATAGAAGTAGATTAGAAAGTTATTTAAAATCATATGTTCTATTTGAATCATGGGAAAAAATATGCATACCTGATAAATACATTTATTTCATGATGGTGAGAGCCCACAAGTCATCTCATGTCAGATTAAAGTCCAATCTATTATGAGGAGGCAAAACACCCAACATAGGGCTCGTTTCCATTGATCCATAATTAGGTTTGTGTGCACTCGCAAACCGATAAATAAGCTGTTGAAAGCAATATAGTTCACCGACTGCTTCCAACGACCCGTTATAACTCAATTTCGGCAACCGGACTACCGAAAACATTTTCGTGTCTCATACAAAGGCCTCTAGTTATCAAAGTCTGGGGGACCTGATCCGACAGTGCGGATCAGGTCCGCCAGACTTCGCTGAATACGGCGAGCAATACGCCTGCCATATTCAGCATTGCACCAGCAGCTCACAAGAGCTGCTGGTGCAACGCCGCCCCCTGCTGACTCGCGGCCGCCAGCAGGGGGGTGTCAATCAACCCAATCGTACTAGATCGGGTTGATTTGCGGCGATGTCTGTCCGCCTGCTCAGAGCAGGCGGACAGGTTATGGAGCAGCGGTCTTTGTGACTCCAGAAACATACGGAGCTTGATACATATGCCCCAAAGTATCAGAAGCGACTAATCTATAAATAATACCAGGTTTCCAATGACCGCACAAACCATTAATATACTGTCGGAGGCTGCCGATACATTGAGAAAAATTACACCCAGCTCAACTAGGTGTAAAAGAGGAAAAAGGAGCTTTTTGAGACCTATTTCCCATGGAAATCTAACCCGCCTCCCAAAAATAAACCAGACACGTCAAAACCCCACTATCCGCCATCCCCCCCACATTGCAACTTATAATAAATGTTTTAACCACTAAACCGCCAACCCCCCACATTGCAACTAACAATAAAATGTATTAACCTCTAAACCGCCATCCCCCACAATGCAAAGTACCTATTTAAATTGTTAACTCCTAATCCGCCATCCACCACAACGCAATCTACCTATTTAAACTATTAACCCCTAATCCGCCATCCCCCCACAACGCAAAGTACCTTTTTAACCTATTAACTCCTAAACCGCCACCCCCTCACAATGCAAAGTAATAATCTAATCACTAAGCCCCCTAACCTAACACCCCCTAATTTAACCCCCATTACATAAAATAAAAAAAGACTATCGGCTAGATTTAGAGTTTGGCGTTAGCCGTCAAAACCAGCGTTAGAGGCTCCTAACGCTGGTTTTGGGCTACTGCTGGTATTTAGAGTCAGTCAGGAAAGGGTCTAACGCTCACTTTGCAGCCGCGACTTTTCCATACCGCAGATCCCCCTACGCCAATTGCGTATCCTATCTTTTCGATGGGATCTTTCTAACGCCGGTATTTAGAGTCTTGGCTGAAGTGAGCGGTAGAGCCTCTACCGACAAAACTCCAGCCGCAGAAAAAAGTCAGGAGTTAAGAGCTTTCTGGGCTAACGCCGGTTCATAAAGCTCTTAACTACTGTGCTCTAAAGTACACTAACACCCATAAACTACCTATGTACCCCTAAACCGAGGCCCCCCCACATCGCCGCCACTCTAATAATTTTTTTTTAACCCCTAATCTGCTGACCGCACACCGCCGCAACCTATGTTATCCCTATGTACCCCTAATCTGCTGCCCCTAACACCGCCGACCCCTATATTATATTTATTAACCCCTAATCTGCCGCCACCAGCGTCACCACCACCTACTTACACTTATTAACCCCTAATCTGCCGACCGGACCTCGCTGCTACTCTAATAAATGTATTAACCCCTAAACCGCCTCACTCCCGCCTCAATAACCCTATAATAAATATTATTAACCCCTAATCTGCCCTCCCTAACATTGCCGACACCTAACTTCAAGTATTAACCCCTAATCTGCCGACCAGACCTCACCGCTACTATAATAAATGTATTAACCCTTAAAGCTAAGTCTAACCCTAACACTAACACCCCCCTAAATTAAATATAATTTAAATCTAATTAAATAAATTAACTCTTATTAAATAAATTATTCCTATTTAAAGCTAAATACTTACCTGTAAAATAAACCCTAATATAGCTACAATATAAATTATAATTATATTGTAGCTATTTTAGGATTAATATTTATTTTACAGGCAACTTTTTATTTATTTTAATCAGGTACAATAGCTATTAAATAGTTAATAACTATTTAATAGCTACCTAGTTAAAATAATTACAAAATTACCTGTAAAATAAATCCTAACCTAAGTTACAATTAAATCTAACACTACACTATCAATAAATTAATTACATGAAATACCTACAAATAAATACAATTAAATAAACTAACTAAAGTACAAAAAATAAAAAAAGCTAAGTTACAAAAAATAAAAAAATTAATTACAAACATTATAAAAATATTACAACAATTTTAAGCTAATTACACCTACTCTAAGCCCCCTAATAAAATAACAAAGCCCCCAAAAATAAAAAAATGCCCTACCCTATTCTAAAATTAAAATAGAAAAGCTCTTTTACCTTACCAGCCCTTAAAAGGGCCTTTTGCGGGGCATGCCCCAAAGAATTCAGCTCTTTTGCCTGGAAAAAAAACCATACAATACCCCCCCAACATTACAACCCACCACCCACATAGCCCTAATCTAACCCAAACCCCCTTAAATAAACCTAACACTAAGCCCCTGAAGATCTTCCTACCTTGTCTTCACCATGCCAGGTATCACCGATCGGTCCACAAGAGGCTCCTCCGAAGTCTTCATCCAAGCCCAAGCAGGGGCTGGAGATCCATCATCCGGCTGAAGTCTTCTATCAAGCGGCAAGAAGAAGTCCAGAAGAGGCTCCAAAGTCTTCATCCTATCCGGGCAGAAGAGGAGATCTGGACCATCTTGATCCAAGCGGCATCTTCTATCATCATCTTGACCTCCGGCGCGGATCCATCCTCTTCTTCCGACGTCCTAAGTCCGAATGAAGGTTCCTTTAAATGATGTCATCCAAGATGGCGTCCCTCGAATTCCGATTGGCTGATAGGATTCTATCAGCCAATCGGAATTAAGGTAGGGAAAATCTGATTGGCTGATTGAATCAGCCAATCAGATTGAGCTCGCATTCTATTGGCTGTTCCGATCAGCCAATAGAATGCGAGCTCAATCTGATTGGCTGATTGGATCAGCCAATCGGATTGAACTTGAATCTGATTGGCTGATTCCATCAGCCAATCAGATTTTTCCTACCTTAATTCCGATTGGCTGATAGAATCCTATCAGCCAATCGGAATTCGAGGGACGCCATCTTGGATGACGTCATTTAAAGGAACCTTCATTCGGACTTAGGACGTCGGAAGAAGAGGATGGATCCGCGCCGGAGGTCTTCAAGATGGAGCCGCTCGTCATCGGATGAAGATAGAAGATGCCGCTTGGATCAAGATGGTTGCCGGTCCGGATCTCCTCTTCTGCCCGGATAGGATGAAGACTTTGGAGCCTCTTCTGGACTTCTTCTTGCCGCTTGATAGAAGACTTCAGCCGGATGATGGATCTCCAGCCCCCGCTTGGGCTTGGATGAAGACTTCGGAGGAGCCTCTAGTGGACCGATCGGTGATACCTGGCATGGTGAAGACAAGGTAGGAAGATCTTCAGGGGCTTAGTGTTAGGTTTATTTAAGGGGGGTTTGGGTTAGATTAGGGGTATGTGGGTGGTGGGTTGTAATGTTGGGGGGGGGTATTGTATGTTTTTTTTTTTCCAGGCTAAAGAGCTGAATTCTTTGGGGCATGCCCCGCAAAAGGCCCTTTTAAGGGCTGGTAAGGTAAAAGAGCTTTTCTATTTTAATTTTAGAATAGGGTAGGGCATTTTTTCATTTTGGGGGCTTTGTTATTTTATTAGGGGGCTTAGAGTAGGTGTAATTAGCTTAAAATTGTAATATTTTTATTATGTTTGTAATTAATTTTTTTATTTTTTGTAACTTAGCTTTTTTATTTTTTGTACTTTAGTTAGTTTATTTAATTGTATTTATTTGTAGGTATTTTATTTAATTAATTTATTGATAGTGTAGTGTTAGATTTAATTGTAGATAATTGTAGGTATTTTATTTAATTAATTTATTGATAGTGTAGTGTTAGGTTTAATTGTAACTTAGGTTAGGATTTATTTTATAGGTAATTTTGTAATTATTTTAACTAGGTAGCTATTAAATAGTTATTAACTATTTAATAGCTATTGTACCTGGTTAAAATAATTACAAAGTTGCCTGTAAAATAAATATTATTCCTAAAATAGCTACAATATAATTATAATTTATATTGTAGCTAAATTAGGGTTTATTTTACAGGTAAGTATTTAGCTTTAAATAGGAATAAGTTATTTAATAAGAGTTAATTTATTTCGTTAGATTTAAATTATATTTAACTTAGGGGGGTGTTAGTGTTAGGGTTAGACTTAGCTTTAGGGGTTAATACATTTATTAGAGTAGCGGTGAGGTCCGGTCGGCAGATTTAGGGGTTAATACTTGAAGTTAGGTGTCAGCGATGTTAGGGAGGGCAGATTAGGGGTTAATACTATTTATTATAGGGTTAGTGAGGCGGATATGAGGTTAATACATATATTATAGTAGCGGTGAGGTCCGGTCGGCAGATTAGGGGTTAATTATTGTAGGTAGCTGGCGGCGACGTTGTGGAGGGCAGATTAGGGGTTAATAAATATAATATAGGGGTCGGCGGTGTTAGGGGCAGCAGATTAGGGGTACATAGGTATAATGTAGGTTGCGGCGGTGTACAGAGCGGCAGATTAGGGGTTAAAATAAATATGCAGGTGTCAGCGATAGCCGGGTCAGCAGATTAGGGGTTAATAAGTGTAAGGTTAGGGGTGTTTAGACTCGGGGTTCATGTTAGGGTGTTAGGTGCAGACATAGGAAGTGTTTTCGCATAGGAAACAATGGGGCTGCGTTAGGAGCTGAACGCTGCTTTTTTGCAGGTGTTAGGGTTTTTTTCAGCTCAAACGGCCCCATTGTTTTCTATGGGGGAATCGTGCACGAGCACGTTTTTGAAGCTGGCCGCGTCCGTAAGCACCGCTGGTATTGAGAATTGCAGTGGCGGTAAATATGCTATACGCTCCCTTTTTGGAGCCTAACGCAGCCCTTCTGTGAACTCTAAATACCAGCGGTATTTAAAAGGTGCGGGGGAAAAAAAGCCAGCGTTAGCTACGCGGGTCGTTACCGACAAAACTCTAACGGCTAGATTTGGAGTTTGGCGGTAAAAGGGCTGTTAACGCTCCGCGGGTTTTTTTCTGGCCGCACCATAAATTTAACTCTGGTATCGAGAGTTCAAACAAATGCTGCGTTAGGCTCCAAAAAAGGAGCGTAGAGCATTTTTACCGCAAATACAACTCTCGATACCAGAGTTGCTTACGGACGCGGCCGGCCTCAAAAACGTGCTCGTGCACGATTCTCCCATAGGAAACAATGGGGCTGTTTGAGCTGAAACCCGCCAGAAACATGGGCCCACAAGCTCCATTCGGAGCTTGATAAATGGGCCTCAATGAGTGATAACGAGGATGATCCAATAAAAAGGCACACCTCTCACGATGACGTCAGCACCCGGAGGAAGAACCATGCTGCTACTTTGGAAGGAGTGAAACGAGCGAGACGACTCAGTGCTTTGCAGCATTTACTCGCATGGGATTCCCCCATGTACAGGACCAACCCTGAAGGCAATACACAGAACAAGGCAGTACCATTAAGAGGAGTTGTATCGTAAAGGAGATGGGTAAATATAAATTGATCGGTAGCGTTGAGGGACGCCTCTTCGGCGGTCATACCTGTTTACCAGCTCCTCTCTTATATGCCTGTGTATTATTTCACTAGCCTATTTGGTGTTTTTTTGGTGCCTGTTTTCATGTTGCTGTGACTTTGTTTGCACAAAAATGGCTGAAGTTATACTTTATAAAACTGCATTAATTAATATCACAGCCAGAAAAAGATTAATTTAAAAAGCCGGAAACGCGTACATATTACAGCGGTTGGGAGAGATAACGCTATCAATAGGACATGAAAGTAGGGGACACTTCCGGCTTTTAAAATTAATCTTTTTCTCCACTTTGCCTACTTTGGTTGTAAAATAATAGGTATCCACAGTAACGGTATTAATAGGTATTATCCAGCCATTTTTACTGCAATACTTAGTGGCATTCAGCCGCTTTGGCTGCGATATTAATTAATGCGATTTTATAAGGTATAACTTCAGCCATTTTCGGCTGTGATACTAACAGACTGATATTTTGATTAAAAAAGTATTAAGTACTATCCAGCCCCTTTGGCTGTGATACTAATAGTTTATCTATTCTGGCTATTATTCTAATACGGTATTAAGAGGGGTATTACTCCAATCACTTTTGACTGTGATACTAACAGACTAATAGTTTGTTTGATATATGAGCTACGGTTAGTATTTATAGTACCCATGTTTTTTTCAAATAGGATTTGAACACAACCTTCAACTGGAGGATCAATAGCTTTATTCCTCTACACCTGTCATATCAATCACCACACTGTCTATTCTTTTAATTGTAATAAAGTTTATACCTTTCTCTATATACCCTCCCCCCGTCATCTTTGTAGGCTCAGTGTCCTTCCTATAAACTAGATATAGATTTTCATTGTAATTTATATCAGCCATTTTGGTTGATACCTTTAATTGTGTTTTTTCAAGCTACTTGCTTAGGAATTACCATCCTTATATCCTATGATATCTATCTGTAATTATCTAGCCGGTCTTGGGATCTTATAGTATATGGTGTGACACTCAGGGAGCAGTCAATCCTATAAGTTTTTTTTAGTTGTTTTTAAATGTTTCTGTTTTTTCACCCTTTTTATAGAATAACCATAGTAAAAGTTAAGTTTTAAATATATAAACCGGTCTTCCAATCCTCTTTGGCTATTTAGACTGGACATATTACCCGCTTATAGCATTAGTGTCCCACAATAGTGTTTCTTTTCTTCTCTTTTCTCTTAAAATATATATCTATACCTATATACTGTGTATATATATATATATATATATATATATATATGTATATATATATATATATATATATATATGACTATTTATAGGTTTAGCTATATATATATATATATATTAGTAAAAAAAGAGAACAAATCTTATATACTTCTGCGCGACTTGAGTATGTTATATACAAAACAAAGAATAATACATAATAAATAATAAAGTCTTTAGATGATCTATTGTAAACAATTGATTAAAGTTCTCGGTTAGGTAGAATAAAGCACATCCAAGCTGGAAAAGAGTATAGGTGTCCTCTTACCAGAGAGTACCTCAATAATATGAGGTAATGTGCGGTCACGTCGGTATTGTTGCAGTTAAGCAGTCTGTCGTCCGATTCACGTCACTTCTGGGGCTAATTTCTTCAATACAGCCTTGAGTATGGTATTTCCCTTTGAGAAACTTCCAGGATCTTGTGCTGAAGTCTTGGTGTCTCTTGTTAGTATGGTATTTTCATCAGGAGTTTCTTCCCAGCATTTGTTTGCAGCAGACTGAAATTTGGCGCCAAGACAACTCCAGGTCCTGTCAAGATGAGCTATATATATATATATATATATATATTTAAATTTAAAACTACTTATAACATTCCCCTATGTGAAGAACAGTGAAATGTGAAATATTTATACTACATACACAGTATAACACTTTGGGCCAGATTACGAGTGGAGCGCTAACAGTTACGCGCAATCGATAAGGGGTTTATTGCGGGTGTTTTCGTGCGCTGGGTTTACCGCTCGTTTTACAAGTTGAAAGTAAACGCGATCGCTGGAGCTCATTCGCCATTTAAGCTAGAATGATTACAGTGCCCTCAGAGCTCTGGTTAACTATTTGGCAAAACAAAAAAGTGTCACAAAACACATCAGAAATACATTACAAAGTACAGTTACAGCCATAATAACAATACCAAAAAAACAAATTTGCACAAAAAAATTATAAGGGCTCAAACAAATGAGTCCTCAGGTGTTAGAAAAAAAAGGCAGGCAAAGGGCTTTAACATAGAGATACTTACATATACATGTTAAACATATATATATATATATATATATATATATATATATACAGGTGGCCCTCGTTTTACAACGGTTCAATTTACACCGTTTCAGAATAACAACCTTTTTTTCCAGTCATGTGACTGCTATTGAAAAGCATTGAGAAGCAGTGCATTTATTAAAATAGCCAGTAGGTGGAGCTGTCCGCTTGTGTTGCAGCAAAGCCAAGCAAGCTGAAATTAATCAGGTTAACCAGACCTGAGCTATCGAGCAGATTTCAAAGGAACAAGATCTTCCTGTCTATAACTCAGTCCAGATTGGAATGCATAGAAAGAACTGTTTGCAGAAAAATGCAAGTGAAGTCTGTGTTGTGTGATTATTTTATTAGGTTTATAATGCTGTTTAGCAAATGTTTTTGTTCATTTAACTTAGCTTAATTATATATTCTGTGTTGTGTGATTATTTTATTAGGTTTATAATGCTGTCTAGCATTTAAAGTCTTTATTTCAAAGCTTTAAAAATAGTGTATTAGGTGTTACTTATGACAATTTTGAGAGGGGCCTGGAACCTATCTCCCTCACTTCCCATTGACTTACATTATAAACTGGGTTTCAATTTACAATGGTTTCGATTTACAACCATTCCTTCTGGAACCTAACCCCGGCGTAAACTGAGGGCTACCTGTATATATATATATATATATATATATATATATATATATATATATATATATATATATATATATATGTTTATATATTTGTGTATATATATTTATATGTGTATATATGTATTTACAGACATATAGTGTATATACACATATAAACACAGAAATACATATGTACATACACACACATATATATATATATATATATATATATATATATATATAAATAAAAGTACATTGGAGCGCTTTGCAGTTAAGTAGATGAAAACATGTTAAAACCTATTTATGCAATATTCATCCTATATAATAAAAGGCCAGGTATGTTTGTCCGATGCAGTCATGTGCAGTAGAGACTGCGTGAGACAAACATACCTGGCCTTAACCCCTTAACGACCAGCGCTGATGCACAGTAGAGACTGCACGAGGACGGCGCTGGTCGTTAAGCCCTTAAAGGGACACTCAAGTCAAAATTAAACTTCAAGATTCTGATACAGCATGCAATTTTAAACAACTTTCCAATTTACTTCAATTAACAAACACCTAGATTACGAGTTTTGCGTTAGAGGCTGTGCAGTGCTAACGAGCAGTTTAAGCTCACTGCTCACTGACAGACAGCGCTGGTATTACGGGTTTTTAGAAAGAGCAAAGAGCAGAAGTCTTCATCCAGATGGCATCTTCTATCTTCATCCATCCGGCGTGGAGCGGGTCCATCTTCAAGACATCCTTACTAAATGACGGTACCTTTAAGTGACGTCATCAAAGATGGTGTCCCTTCATTTCTGATTGGCTGATAGAATTCTATCAGCCAATTGGAATTAAGGTAGAAAAAATAATATTGGCTGAAGTTCAATCCTATTGGCTGATCCAATCAGCCAATAGGATTGAGCTGGCATTCTATTGGCTGTTCCAATCAGCCAATAGAATGCGAGCTCAATCCTATTGGCTGATTGCATCAGCCAATAGGATTTTTTCTACCTTAATTCCGATTGGCTGATAGAATTCTATCAGCCAATCGGAATTGAAGGGACACCATCTTGGATGACGTCACTTAAAGGTACCATCATTTAGTAAGAAGAATCCGGATGAAGAGGATGCTCCGCGTCGGATGTCTTGAAGATGGACCCGCTCTGCGCCGGATGGATGAAGATAGAACATGCCGTCTGGATTTAGACTTCTGCCCGTCTGGAGGACCTCTTCTGCCCAGCTTGGATGAAGACTTCTGCCCGTCTGGAGGACTACTTCTGCCCGGTTGGGTGAAGACGTCTCACGGTAGGGTGATCTTCAAGGGGTTAGTGTTTTTAAGGGGGGATTGGGTGGGTGGTTGATTTTAATGTTGGGGGGGTATTTGTACTTTTTTTTTTACAGGTTAAAGAGCTGATTACTTTGGGCAATGCCCCGCAAAAGGCCCTTTTAAGGGCTATTTGTAATTTAGTGTAGGGTAGGGCTTTTTCTTATTTTGGGGGGCTTTTTTTATTTTGTTAGGGGGATTAGAGTAGGTGTAATTAGTTTAAAAATCTTGTAATTATTTTATTATTTTTTGTAATTTTAATTAGTTTTTTTTTTCCGTACTTTAGATAATTTTATTTAATTGTAATTAATTGTATTTAATTTAGTTAATTTATTTAATTATAGTGTAGTGTTAGGTGTTACTTAGGTTAGGTTTTATTTTACAGGTAATTTTGTCTTTATTTTAACTAGGTAGTTATTAAATAGTTAATAACTATTTAATAACTATTGTACCTAGTTAAAATAAATACAAAGTTGCCTGTAAAATAAAAATAAACCCTAAGCTAGCTACAATGTAACTATTAGTTATATTGTAGCTAGTTTAGGGTTTATTTTATAGGTAAGTATTTAGTTTTAAATAGGAATTATTTAGGTAATTGTAGTAATTTTATTTAGAGTAATTGTAATTATATTTAAGTTGGGGGGGTTAGGGTTAGACTTAGGTTTAGGGGTTAATACATTTAATATAGTGGCAGCGATGTTGTGGGCGGCAGATTAGGGGTTAATAAATGTAGGTAGGTGTCGGTGATGTTAGGGCCGGCAGATTAGGGGGTTAATAATATTTAACTAGTATTTGCAATGCAGGAGTGCGGCAGTTTAGGGGTTAATATATTTATTATAGTGGCGACGATGTCCGGTTTGGCAGATTAGGGATTAAAATATTTATTTTAGTGTTTACGATATGGGAGGGCCTCGGTTTAGGGGTTAATAGGTAGTTTAAGGGGGTTAGTGTACTTTTTAGTACTTTAGTTAAGAGTTTTATGCTACGGCGTTGTAGTGTAAAACTCTTAGCTACTGAGCTTAAAATGCGGTACCAGGCTTGACAGAAGAGGGTCTACCGCTCACTTTTTGTCAGACTCATAATACCGGCGCTATGTAAGTCTTATTGAAAATATAGGATACGCAATTGACGTAAGTGGATTTGCGGTATTTCCGAGTTTGGCCAAAAAAGTGAGCGGTGAGCCTGTCATTTCAAGACTCGTAATACCAGCGGGCGTTAAAAAGCAGCGTTGGGACCGGCCAACACTGCTTTTCAAGCCTAACACACAACTTGTAGTCTAGCCGAAAATGTGCACAGTCTTTTTATATTTACACTTTTTGAGTCACCAACTCCTACTGAGCATGTGCAAGAATTCACAGCATATACCTACATGCATTTGTGATGGGCTGATGGCTGTCACATGATACAGGGGGAGTGGAAATAGACATAACTTTGCAATTTATTTAACAAAAATCTACTACTCATTTGAAGTTCAGACTAAGTGCTATTGCATTGTCTTCTTATCATGCATTTGTTGATTATGCAAATCTACTGTATTGACTGGTCCTTTAAGGACCAGTGTTGTACCCTGTACGATGCTGCTGTCCTGCGCCTCTCTCTGCTGCGTTCTCGCTAAAAGTAGCGAGATCACGCTATTTCTGCATACCCCATGAGTGGGACAGTGCTGAAATAGTCTTGCAGAGGTACTGTGACATACTGAAGCAGAGCATGATCCCCTCCCTTCAGAGACTGGGTAGCAGGACAGTATTCCAACATTCCAAACACACCTCCAAGACGACCACTGCCTTGATAAAGAAGCTGAGGGTAAAGATGATGGACCGGCCAAGCATGTCTCCAGACCTAAACCTTATTGAGCATCTGTGGGGCATCCTCAAATGGAAGGTGGGGCAGCACAAGGTCTCTAACATCCACCAGCTCTATGATGTTGTCATGGAGGAGTGGAAGAGGACTCCAGTGGCAACCTGTGAAGCTCTAGTGAACTCCATGCCCAAGAGGGTTAAGGAGACAGTGCTGGAAAATAATGGTGGCCACAAAAAATATTGACACTTTTGACCCAATTTGGACATTTCCACTTAGGGGTGTACTCACTTTTGTTGCCAAGAGTTTAGACATTAATGGCTAAGTGTTGAGTTATTTTGAAGGGACATCAAATGTACACTGTTATACAGGCTGTGCACTCACTACTTTACATTGTAGCAAAGTGTCATTTCTTCAGTGTTGTCACATTAAAAGATATACTAAAATGTGAGGGGTGTACTCACTTTTGTTAGATACTGTATGTATTTACAGACATATATATTCACATATAAACAAATAAATACATATCTACACATTGGAGCGCTTTGCAGTTAAGTAGATGAAAACATGTAAAAACCTATTTATGCAATATTCATATTTAATAAAATGTTATACTATGTATTTACTATAAATATTTCACATTCTAATGTTCTGCACATAGGGGAATATGTTCTAAGTATTTATAAATAGATATTCCTATATATCTCTTAATATATCTATAACTATATATAATCATCTATATAAATAGACATAAATATATATTGTACCAAAATACCATCAGATACTGTATATAGAAATCTGCATTTATGAATAGACAGAACAAATTCTTCTATGTGAAGAACATATATTTTCATGTTAGGTTAGCACACATGAGAATTTCCAATCGGGTTTGCGCGCGAGTTAGGTGTTTTTTTTTGCAATACATGAACACAATATTCTAAGCGTTTGGTGCTCGTCGGGTTAGCGACGAGCGCAAAATGCTTACTTCTAGTGCAGTTAACACTCGAGCAGGAACATTAAACAGTGTTTCCCTTGTAATCTGGCCCTTTATTAAATATGAAAATTGCATAAATATGCTTTTACATGTTTTAATCTAATTGACTGCAAAGGGCTCCAATGCACTTATATATTTGTTTATACACATATGTATTTATGTGTATATTTGTCTGTAAATACATACATACATACACATGTACACACATATAAATATATATACATGCATATACATATTTAGACATGTATATCTATGTATCTCCATATTAAAACCCTTTGTAATCCTTTTTTTCCCCAGCACCTGAGACCTCATATCTTTGAGCCCTTATAACTTCTTATTGCAATAATTTTTTAATTATATTTATTAGATGATTATCAGTAGATCCAATATAGCGCCATTTATTTTACCTCAGTCACCACATCTGCTATTTTAAAGCCTGTAGACCCTTATCATATCAGTCAACTGTTACTAGCTAAAATATATGCTTTTCTGCTTCTCCTCATATCGGCACATGCGCTGGTTCTTGATGTCATTCTACAATCGCACTATAGGTTTTTTTTTAATTTATTTTTGTGAGTTGTTGCTTAAAATTGTGATGCCCTTTATTTTCTTCTTTATTTGCAACATGTAGCCTTGACTACATGGGCAGGACTTGGATATTAAATATTTACCCATGTACCAAAAATAGATAAACAGCAGTGATTCATCTCATATAACAAAGTATTATGTATTATATTAGTATTTGCTCATCTGGGCTTTCCTTGGTGTGCTAAGCAAGTTTATTATACTTTACCCAAATGATGCACACTTTATTTAGCAATAAGCTACAAATTATTACTTAAATAGAATGTTTATTTTTTCACTTGCATCAATGGGCAATTTTAATCCAGTAAAGATAAAACCTAGTCCTTAAAATTACTGGCTCACCATCAATCAAAAAGTACATAAAATATTACTCAGTTCCTTTACTGACAAACTGGTGGGAGCCTATATATTGCACATAGCACCCTTGTGGACTTGTGGGAGTATTGACACTATCAGTCCAATTAGACAGCTCTTCTGCAGTGCCTCTCCATATCACGAGGATGTCATCAATGTATCTCTTGTAATGTAGTATCTGTGTATGCTCATATACTCTGAGTATCCTTTCCTCTATGTGCTCCATGAAGAGATTAGCTAATGCTGGTGCCATGTCTGAACCCATGGCCGTTCCCGTTAGCTGTAGTTAGAAGCTCATCTTGAACTTGAAATCATTACATAGTACACAGTTCCTGTTATATATACTCAATGTTAATGGGTCTACATCTTGCACCCAGCATTCATCATATAAATTTACAGTCTTAACAGCATTTTAGGTAATAGGGATAAAATAAGGTGTGTATTTCTTCTGATCAGCTTTTTAAATTGTCACTGTTATTATGGGATAGATTGAGACGTTTTCTTCTTCTTTTTTTCCCCTAATTTGACACTTCTGTTGACACTTTTGTCCTGTGACACAATGTATCGTTGTCCACTTGTATATGACAATGTATGTGCACTATATATATTATTTGTTACACTATTTATTTACATGTTATTTAAATATGTTATTTTGTTTATTGAAAATTTTGGCTGGTTGCCATGGCAGCCAGTTTGGCTTTTTTGCAGAGGGAGAGGGTTTAATATAGTATAAATGTTTGCTTTTCACTGTATGCATGTTGGTCTGATGAAGGGGTGTATTCCCCAAAACGTCACTGAATAAAAGGCACTTGCTGCACCTTTTTTCAAGTCCAGTGAGTGCTGCCTTTTATGTACTTATACTTATCCTATTCAGTACCCTGGCATTTGAACTTAGCTAGTGAGAGTGCACCTACTCCTACTATTATACTTTATACCTGGCTGCACCCACCCTCTGGAATACATTGGACCCTCCACACTGTCACTGCCACCACTCCTGGAGTCAGCACCATCATCAGGAGCCACTTAACACACACTGATGAGTATTATTTATGGAACCCAGTACTACCTCACAACCTAACCCCACTATCCCTGCAGAAATAAAGGGAGCAGAGACTTTGACCCTGACTGAGAACGATGCTGCTAGGATTCTGTTTGAGACACAAATCCCTGATACTCCAGCTGAGAATGCCCAGACAATATTCCTCCAAATCCTGAAAAAGAAAGAGGTTGATCCTAAACTACATGGTATCTACCTGTCAGAATACCACCGCAAGAAAAGGGGTAAATGCTGGTGTGCGGTACTCAACAAATGTTCCCTTGACCTCATATTTCTAGTAGTCGAAGAAGTAAGGACCCTGTTGCAGAAAGCCAAAGCTGAACTGGCACAACATGAAGAGACCAAGAGCATTATACTCACACATGATAATGCCGAAAATTGGACAGATAAAATATCTGTACAGCTTAAAGAATACAACTGAATGAAGGTTCCTTTAAGTGATGTCATCCAAGATGGTGTCCCTTCAAATCTGATTGGCTGATAGGATTCTATCAGCCAATCGGAATTGAAGGGATGCCATCTTGGATGACATCACTTAAAGGTACCGTCATTTAGTAAGAAGACTCCGGATGAAGAGGATGCTCCGTGTCGGATGTCTTGAAGATGGACCCGCTCCGCGCCGGATGGATGAAGATAGAACATGTCGTCTGGATGAAGACTTCTGCCCGTCTGGAGGACCTCTTCTGCCCGGCTTGGATGAAGACTTCTGCCCATCTGGAGGACCACTTCTGCCCGGTTGGGTGAATTAAGGTAGTAAAAATCCTATTGGCTGATGCAATCAGCCAATGGAATTGAGCTTGCATTCTATTGGCTGATTGGAACAGCCAATAGAATGCGAGCTCAATCCTATTGGCTGATTGGATCAGCCAATAGGATTGAACTTCAATTTTTTTTTACCTTAATTCCGATTGGCTGATAGGATTCTATCAGCCAATCGGAATTGAAGGGACACCATCTTGGATGACGTCACTTAAAGGAACCTTCATTCAGTCGTTGGATCAAGAAGGAAGAGGATGCTCCGCGTCGGATGTCTTCAAGATGGACCCGCTCCACTTCAGATGGAAGAAGATAGAAGATGCCGCCTGGATGAAGACTTCTGCCGGTCTGGATGTCCTCTTCTGGCCGGATCGGATGAAGACTTCTGCCCCTATGGAGGTCCACTTGTGCCCGGCTGGGTAAAGACATCTCAAGGTAGGGAGATCTTCAAGGGGGTAGTGTTAGGTTTTATTAAGGGGGGATTGGGTGGGTTTTAGAGTAGGGTTGGTTGTGTGGGTGGTGGGTTTTAATGTTGGGGGGGGTCTTGTCTTTTTTTTTTACAGGTAAAAGAGCTGATTACTTTGGGGCAATGCCCCGCAAAAGGCCCTTTTAAGGGCTATTTGTAATTTAGTATAGGGTAGGGAATTTTATTATTTTGGGGGGCTTTTTTATTTTATTAGGGGGATTAGAGTAGGTGTAATTAGCTTAAAAAAATTGTAATTCTTTTTTTATTTTCTGTAATTTAGTGTTTGTTGTTTTTTGTACTTTAGTTTATTTAATTTAATTGTAGTTAGTTTATGTAATTAATTTAATTATAGTGTAGTGTTAGGTTTAATTGTAATTTAGGTTAGGATTTATGTTACAGGTAAATTTGTACTTATTTTAACTAGGTAGTTATTAAATAGTTAATAACTATTTAATAACTATTGTACCTAGTTAAAATAAATACAAACTTGCCTGTAAAATAAATATAAATCCTAAGATGGCTACAATGTAACTATTAGTTATATTGTAGCTAGTTTAGGGTTTATTTTATAGGTAAGTATTTAGTTTTAAATAGGAATAATTTAGTTAATTATAGTAAATTTATTTAGATTTATTTAAATTATATTTAAGTTAGGGGGGTTAGGGTTAGACTTAGGTTTAGGGGTTAATAAATTTATTATAGTGGCGGCGACGTTGGCGGCGGCAGATTAGGGGCTAATAAATAAAATGTAGGGTTTGGAGATGTTGGGGGGAGCAGATTAGAGGTTCATAGGAATAATGTAGGTGGCGGCGGTGTCCGGAGCGGTAAATTAGGGGTTAATAATATAATGTAGGTGTCGGCAATGTCGGGGGCGGCAGATTAGGGGTTAATAAGTGTAAGATTAGGGGTGTTTAGACTCAGGGTTTATGTTAGGGTGTTAGGTGCAGACATAAAAAGTATTTCCCCATAGGAAACAATGGGGCTGCGTTAGGAGCTGAACGCTGCTTTTTTGCAGGTGTTAGTTTTTTTTTCAGCCAGCTCAGCCCCATTGTTTCCTATGGGGAAATCGTGCACGAGCACGTTTTGCCATCTTACCGCTGACTTAAGCAACGCTGGTATTGAGGTGAGATGTTTAGCTAAATTTTGCTCAACGCTCACTTTTTTGAGGCTATCGCCGGCTTGCAGAAAACTCGTAATACCAGCGTTGTCTTAAAGGGACATAATACTCATATGCTAAATCACTTGAAACTGATGCAGTATAACTGTAAAAAGCTGACAGGAAAATATCACCTGAGTATCTCTATGTAAAAAAGGAAGATATTTTACCTCACAATTTCCTCAGCTCAGCAGAGTAAGTTCTGTGTAAAAAGTTATACTCAGCTGCTCCCAGCTGCAGGTAAAAAAATTTAAAAAATGAAGAAATGAACAGCAGCCAATCAGCATCAGCAGTGCTGAGGTCATGAACTCTTACTGTGATCTCATGAGATTTGACTTAACTCTCATGAGATTTCATAGTAAGCTTCCTTTACCTGATTGGTGAAATAATATGAGAGTGCACAAAGCTCATCCTTTCAGTTGTCCCGGGACAGACACACTAATATGCTGCTTAGAAATCACTTTTGAGGTAAAATATCTTTCTTTTTTACATAGAGATGTTCAGGTGATATTTTCTAATCAGCTTTTTACAGCTATGCTGCATCACTTTCAAGTGTTTAAACATTTGGGTATTATGGCCCTTTAAGTGAGCAGTAATAAAAAAAGGAGCAGTAGCACCGCACAGCCTTACCGACAAAAACTCGTAATCTAGCCGAATAGTAGCAATCCTGCTCCCATTACTTTGCCCAGTACGCACCTTTCTTCCATCACTGTTTAAATGGAACTTGGTATTTTATTGTTTTTACAAGTTTGTCATTTTCTTTAGGTTTCTTTAGTACAAAATGTTTTTAATTAGGAATATAAAATGAAGGGTTCATGCACAATTTTATTGTGTGCCAATTATGATTTTCATTACTCCAGTATAGTTTATAAGTCTTTTAAGTTTTTAAGTCTTAGTTAATATTTATCATTGGCAATTAAATGAGAACAAATAGTGTAACATTTTCTGTTTGTTGTTTTTTTTTTTTTTATGATGCCGAGTGGGAGTGGTAGGTAGGTGCTTTTCATATACAGTCATATAAATCAAACATTCAGACTTACAGTCTCTGATCAATAGAGTGACGCACTTTGACTTTTGGCATTTAAGGTGTTATTTAAATTGAGTAAGAATAATTCTCTATCGGCTAGATTACGAGTTTTGTCGGTAAGGCTGTGCGGGGCTAACAAGCAGTTTATGCTCACCGCTCACCTACAGACAACGCTGGTATTATGTTTTTTTTCAAACCCGGCGTTAGCCGCAAAAAAGTGAGTGAAGAGCAAAATTTTGCTCCACATCTCACCTCAATACCAGCGCTGCTTACGGTAGCGGTGAGCTGGCTAAACGTGCTCATGCATGATTTCCCCATAGGAATCAATGGGGCAGAGCCAGCTGAAAAAAAACCTAACACCTGCAAAAAGCAGCGTTCAGCTCTTAACGCAGCCCCATTGATTCCTATGGGTAAAGAAAATTTACGTTTACATTTAACACCCTAACATGAACCCGAGTCTAAACACCCCTGATCTTACACTTATTAACCCCTAATCTGCCGCCCGACATCGCCGACACCTGCATAATATTATTAACCCCTAATCTGCCGCTCCGGACACCGCTGCCATCTACATTATACTCATGAACCCCTAATCTGATGCCCCCAACATTGCCGACACCTACATTATATTTATTAACCCCTAATCTGCCGCCCCCAATATCGCTGCAACCTAACTACACTTATTAACCCCTAATCTGCCGACCCCAATGTCGCTGCAACCTAACTACACTTATTAACCCCTAATCTGCTGCCCCAATGTCGCCGCAGCCTAACTACACTTATTAACCCCTAATCTGCTGCCCCAACGTCGCCGCCACTATAATAAAGTTATTAACCTCTAAACCTAACCCTAACCACAACACCCACTAACTTAAATATAATTACAATAAATCTAAATAAAATTACTACAATTAACTACATTATTCCTATTTAAAACTAAATACTTAAAGGGACAGTATACACTCATTTTCATATAACTGCATGTAATAGACACTTATATAAAGAATAAGATGCACAGATACTGATATAAAATGGTTTAAAAACGTACTTAGAAGCTTTCAGTTTAGCTCTGTTGAAAAGGCAGTTGGAAAGCCCACTGCAAGTGGGAAATAAGACACTCTCTCCCTCCCCCTTCTTTTGCATATGAAAAGACCCTTTACACAAACAGGAGCAAGATGGAGAAGGTAGCTGAGGGTATTTAAATAAAACTTTGGGGCTTGGTTAGGAGTCTGAAAATCAGAGCAATGTTATTTAAAAATAAGCAAAATTATCATCTACAAAACATTTATGCAAAGAAAAAATGAGTGTATAATGGCCCTTTAATTAAGGGAATTAATTTAATTATAGTGTAGTGTTAGGTGTAATTGTAACATAGGTTAGGTTTTATTTTACAGGTAAATTTGTCTTTATTTTAACTAGGTAGTTATTAAATAGTTAATAGCTATTTAATAACTATTGTACCTAGTTAAAATAAATACAAAGTTGCCTGTAAAATAAAAATAAATCATAAGCTAGCTACAATGTAACTATTAGTTATATTGTAGCTATTTTAGGGTTTATTTTACAGGTAAGTATTTAGTTTTAAATAGGAATTATTTAGTTAATTGTAGTAATTTTATTTTGATTTATTTAAATTAAATTTAAGTTATGGTTAGGGTTAGACTTAGGGGTTAATACATTTATTATAGTGGCAGTGACGTTGGGGGCGGCAGATTAGGGGTTAATAAATGTAGGTAGGTGTCGGCGATGTTAGGGACGGCAGATTAGGGGTTAATAAATTTTATTTTAGTGTTTGTGATGTGGGGGGGCCTCGGTTTAGGGGTTAATAGGTAGTTTATGGGTGTTAGTGTACTTTTTAGCACTTTAGTTAAGAGTTTTATGTTACGGCGTTAGCCCATACAACTCTTAACTACTAACTTTTAAATACGGTAGGAGTCTTGACAGGAGCGTGTCTACCGCTCACTTTTTCCAAGGCTCGTAATACCGGTGTTAGGAAAATCCTATTGACTTAAGTGGATTTGCGGTATGTTCGAGTCGCGGACAAAAAGTGAGCGGTACACCTGTACCTGCAAGACTTGTAATACCAGCGTTAGGAAAAAAGCAGCGTTGAGACCTCTCAACGCTGCTTTTTAAGGCTAACGCAAAACTCGTAATCTAGGTGTATGTTTGGAGGATTCTGAAATGTGACTTTATTTGTATTTCAGTTGCCCATTCTTATTTTCTTTACACAAAGATATCTAAGGATATTTCATTCATCAACAAGTCATCAACTGTGCATATATATGTGCAAAATGCTAATTTATCTAAGTATTAATTGCACATTGCTAATTAGCCAATGGCATTTGGATCATTTGTAATGAACTGAATGCGGAAGAAGGCGACCTCCGCAGCATCTGGCTCTTTTCAGAGCTGTATTTATTCTTGTGAAAGTGCAACACACTAACGCCTAGATTACGAGTTTTGCGGTAACAGGGGTGCGTTGCTAACTTGCAGTTTATTCTAACAGGGGTGCGTTGCTGACTTGCAGTTTATTCTCACCGCTCACTTACCTACAGCCCTGGTATTATGGGTTTTTATAAACCCGGGGTTAAAACACAAGAAGTGAGCATAGAGCAAAATTGAGCTCCACACTACTCCAATACCGGCGCTCCTTAAGTCAGCGGTGAGCTGGTTACACGTGCTCGTGCATGATTTCCCCATAGACATCAATGGGGAGAGCCGGCTGAGAAAAAGTCTAACACCAGCAATAAAGCAGCGTAAATCTCAGTAACGCAGCCCCATTGATTCCTATGGGGAAACACATTTTATGTTTACACCTAACACCCTAACATGAACCCCGAGTCTAAACACCCCTAATCTTACACTTATTAACCCCTAATCTGCCGCTCCAGACATCGCAGATACCTACATTATATTTATTAACCCCCAATCTGCCGCTCCAGACATCGCCGCCACCTACATTATATTTAATAACCCCTAATCTGCTGCCCCCAACATTGCCGACACCTACATTATATTTATTAACCCCTAATCTACCGCTCCGGACATCGCCGCCACTATACTAAACATATTAACCCCTAAACCGCCGCACTCCCGCATCACAAACATTAATTACATATTATTAACCCCTAATCTGCCGCCCCTAACATCGGCGCCACCTATCTACATTTATTAACCCCTAATCTGCCACCCTCAATGTCGCCGCCACTATACTAAATGTATTAACCCCAAAACCTGTCTAACCCTAACCCTAACACCCACTAACTTTAATATAATTAAAATAAATCTAAATAAAATTCCTATTATTACCTAAATTATTCCTATTTAAAACTAAATACTTATCTATAAAATAAACCCTAAGCTAGCTACAATATAACTAATAGTTACATTGCATCTAGCTTAGGGTTTATTTTTATTTTACAGGCAAGTTTGTATTTATTTTAACTAGGTAGGATAGTTACTAAATAGTTTTTCACTATTTAATAACTACCTAGCTAAAATAAATACAAATTTACCTGTAAAATAAAACCTAACCTAAGTTACACTAACACCTATCACTACACTACAATTAAATAAATTACCTAAATTAAATACAATTAAATAAATCAAATACAATTACCTAAATTACAAAAAAACAACAAAACACTAAATTACAGAAAATAAAAACAAATTACAAGATCTTTAAACTAATTACACCTGATCTAATAGCCCTATCAAAATAAAAAAGCCCCCCAAAATAAAAAAAACCCTAGCCTAAACTAAACTACCAATAGCCTTTAAAAGGGCCTTTTGCGGGGCATTGCCCCAAAGAAATCAGCTCTTTTACCTGTTAAAAAAAATACACACAGCCCCCCCAACAGTAAAACCCACCACCCACACAACCATCCCCCAAATAAAACCCTATCTAAAAAAACCTAAGCTCCCCATTGCCCTGAAAAGGGCATTTAGCTCTATTGCAGCCCAAAGGCCTAACCTAAAAATAAAACCCACCCAATACACCCTTAAAAATCCTAACACTAACCCACGAAGATCCACTTACCGGGGGAAGTCTTCATCCAAGTGGCAAGATGTCCTCAACGAAGCCAGCAGAAGTGGTCCTCCAGACGGGCAGAAGTGGTCATCCAGATGGGCAGAAGTCTTCATCCAGACAGCATCTTCTATCTTCATCCTTCCAACGCGGATCGGCTCCATCTTCAAGACATCCGGCGTGGAGCATCCTCTTCCAACGACGACTACCCGACAAATGAAGGTACATTGCATCAGCCAATATGATTTTTTCAACCTTAATTCTAATTGTCTGATAGAATTCTATCAGCCAACCGGAATCTAAGATGTCTTGAAGATGGAGCCGCTCCGCGTCAAAAGGATGAAGATAGAAGATGCCGTCTGGATGAAGACTTCTGCCCGTCTGGAGGACTACTTCTGCCCGTCTGGAGGACCACTTCTGCCGGCATCGTTGAGGACATCTTGCCCCTTGGATGAAGATTTCTCCCAGTAAGTGGATCTTCTGGGGTTAGTGTTAGGATTTTTTAAGGGTGTATTGGGTGGGTTTTATTTTTAGGTTAGGGCTTTGGGCAGCAATAGAGCTAAATGCCCTTTTCAGGGCAATGGGGAGCTAAGGTTTTTTTAGTTTGGGGTTTCTTTGGGGGGTTAGGAATGCGTTAGGAATCTTGGCGGTAGAGGGTGTACTGCTCACTTTTTGGCCTCCCAGGACAAACTCGCAATACCAGCGCTATGCAAGTCCCATTGAAAAAAGACTTTACGAAATTTACGTAAGTTGATTTGCGTTAAGGCAAAAAAAGTGTGCAGTGCCCCTTAACCTGCAAGACTCGTAATACCAGCGGGCGTAAAAAAGCAGCGTTGGGACCTGTTAACGCTACTTTATCAGCTTACCACAAAACTCGTAATCTAGCCGTAAGATTTGTGCAAATCCAGATCATACTGTGTTGTACTTTCACAAGAAGAAATCCAGCTTTGAAACGATGGAGCAAGTGGTCGCCTTCTTCAGCATTCAGGTCATCACGGAGGATCAGAATGCTCATGAATAATTACCTGATTTCTATAGAAATAACTCATATAATAACTCATACAATAAAGCTTAAAGGGACAGTCTACTCCAGAATTCGTATTGTTTAAAAAGTTTATTACCCATTCCCCAGTTTTGCATAACCAAAATGGTTATTTTAATATACTTTTTGCATCTGTGATTACCGTGTATCTAAGCCTCCGCAAACTGCCCCTTATTTCAGTTCGTTTGACAGACTTTTATTTTAGCCAATCAGTGCTTACCTATAAATGACTCTACAGGAGTGAGCACAATGTTATCTGTATGTCACACATGAACTAGCCCTGTCTAGCTGTGAAAAACTGTCATAATGCACTGAGATAAGAGGTGGCCTTCAAGGGCTTAGATAGTAGCATATGAGCCTACCTAGGTTTAGCTTTCAACAAAGAATACCAAAAGAACAAAGCAAACTTGATGATAAAAGTAAATTTAAAAATTGTTTAAAATTGCATGCCCTATCTGAATCATGAAAGTTTAATTTTCACTACATTGTCCTTTTTAAATGGATTTGGCATATTAAATATTTTTTTAAGAGAATTAAAACATATATTTGTGTGGTGAATGCATGTACATATACGTGCATGTGTTTGGGTGCATGCACATCTACGTGTTGTTATTTGGTCTGGTTAAATATTACTTTATTTTATCAGTCAGGGAAAAAAGTTAGTCTATTCAATGTTAATATGTCTTACCCAATTTGCTGCTATTATGCAAATATTTTAATCCACTAGCAGCACTCCTAGAAGCTTCTGACACATTGAGGTGTAGGCAGGCATGAACTAGCCTGCAACCACAAATTTAAAGTGAATGTAAATTTTGATGCTAAAGTGCCCATTTTTTAAAAATTCGATTAAAAACAGGGACACTTTAATTCATTAAAATGTTCATTTCACTCCTGTTGTGAAATTTTTTTTACCTTTTAAACTTGACAGCAGCTCCAGCTTCCTCTGGTCGTCGCAAGCCATTTCTGATGTCAGAAATGATGGATAGGTCATCCTCCAATCACGGCTTCCCCCCCGGAGGAATCAGTGTCTGATTCAATGCCGTGATTGGAGGAAGCCGGATTCCTCCTTTTAGACCCAGGAAGAGGCTTTGCGACCGGTGGAGGAAGCTGGAGCTGCTGTGAAGATTAAAAGGTAAGTTTTTTTTCACAACAGGAGTGAAATGTAAATTTTGATGAATTAAAGTGCCCCTGTTTTTAATTTAAATTTTAAAAACCGGGCACTTTAGCATCAAAATTTACATTCACTATAAGCTGGTTTATGCTTAGGACCAGCAGTTCTCTGCAGGTCCTGAGCAGCACTTCTAATATTAGTTTAACCAGTTTGCAGGGGTTAAAAACACAGTAGTGTAGAGTCAATAGTATTATTATGGGCCTTTAAGTTTCACTTTCTTAAAAACTTGTATGCTTGCAGCTTGATAGACTCATTTTTAAAGGGATATGAAACCTAACATTTTTTTATGATTCAGATAGAGCATGTGATTTGAAACAACTTTCTAATTTACTTCTGTTATGAATGTTTCTTCCTTGTCTTGGTATCTTTTGTTAAAAAGCAGGGATGTATGCTAAGGAGCAGGCCCATTTCTGGAGCACTATATGGCAGCAGTTTTGCAAGAATGTTATCTATTTGGTATCTCTTAAACACAAAATATCACGGTAATGAAGCAAATTTGATAGTAGAAATAAATTGGAAACTTTATTTAAAATGATATGCTCTGTCTGAATAACAAAACAATATGTGTGTGTTTCATATCCCTTTAAGTGCATATTATGTTCTATTTTCATTTAGGTGTAATAAACATAGCATAACAATAGCATTGCACCAAGGTTGTTTGTCCATCTTTATGTTCACCATCTCATTTAAGGTGCTTTTGATTATGTCACTGAGTATTATATAAAACCAGGAAGTCATGTATGGTATGAAGTGAATACAGAGAGAGAAGGGCTCTACCAGGAACAAACCACAACTCAGTAGCTTGTTCTATGGTGAGTTACCACCTAGGAGAAGCCTCTTTTAGACCAGTTGTGCTTTTCACAGAGGAAGACTTACCTGAAGTATATCAGTCTGATCCGCCAAGTGAGGTCAGTCCAGCCCCAAAATACTAGGAAATTCTCCTCTGAACAAGAAACATGACAACCCCAGACAGTCGTTTCGGCCTTCTATGGGCCTCATCAGTGAGGCGCAGCCACATTCCTCTAAGCACACTGGGCAAGGAGTCCATGTCTGGTTTCCCCATCACCCTTAGGGAGACCTCCCCAGAGTCATAATAAAAATGTATACAGAAAGAGAAGGGCTCTACCAGGAACAAACAACAGCTCATCAGATGTTTTATTAGGTCTGTTTTTTTAGTGGGACCAGACTATACTGAGACATTTTGCAAGCTAGTGGCTATCTAAACAGAGGATCTTTATCAGTTTCATACACATCAACAATAGATCAGTAAGTGTTCCCGGGGGGCAGGACTAAGCAATTCAGGGCCATGGCAAGGAATGATCATTTTCACCCATTTTTTATAAGATGGAGCACAATGGGAAGCAGCCAGTATAACTGGGATGACACAAGAGTTAATAAAAATGATACATGTATACATTCATGCAGTAACCTGTAATAATCAGAACTGTTACAATAGATACACAGCTTGATAGAAATAGTGTTTAAAAAGCCAAAGCTTCTGCATTTTTTGTTTTATAAAAAGTCCTAACTTTTCTGGCTGAGCCCTGGACCTTGTAAACTTTGTCCTGGGTCAACAGACTGCTTGTAAACCACTGTTGGGAGGCAAGTATATATCCTTCGTTGCAAACAACTAGCAGCAGGTCACATGTGAATATTAGTTCTTACCTGTCTGCACAATGCAAGCAAGACATTTGCACACAGGTCACAAACTGATGCAGATTCTTCTAGTACAGATAAAACAATGCAAGATTTGGAATGTGCATGCAGAAATGACATATATCAAAACAACACACAGACTGAGAATATAGGCTTGTGTAATGGCAGCTGTAAGAGTTAACAGTAGTTTTGCTTTATGCTCTCATTTTGATCCACGCTTACATTAAAATTATTGCATTGTTCCAGCTGAGCTAGCTTCATTGCTTCTCTTTAGCCACTGACATTTCAATTTGAAATCCTTTATGTAGTAGCATACTGACAAACAGTGAGTTCACCTTTCTTTAATGGTATATCTTGTCTTATGCCTGTGCATGTTCCTGGATTAACACTCTCTATTTGCCAGGGAAATTTAAGCTAATTCTACCAACATGAGTAGTGTATTCATTTTTAATTATTATTAGGAAAGTTCTGTGAAGCACCTTGCCTGTTTTTTATTCGGGTTTTCTGAGGTCACTTCCATGCATTAGATAACAACATTTATGCTACCTAAAAATGTCTTTCATAATGGTGAGAGTCCACGAGCCATCACATTTGGGAACAGAGCTTTAATCCCTCCCACATTTCCATGATCCCTTAGTCATACATATGGTCAAGAAAAAGGAGAAAATAAGAAAGTAGGAAAGAAAAAGCAGGGTAAAAAGTTGAAATTGATAGGCAGTCTTTTGGACTCTTAGCATTATTAAATAAATTAATTCATCTGGTGAGTATAAATTTAGTTTTCTTTCATAAGATGGTGAGAGCCTCAAACCATCCCATAACGGATCATATACCCAAGCTGTGAAGTCCATGAGACCACCGACATGAAAAAGGTATGACCCCCCCCCCAGTTAAAGCAGGTAGAAGTACTAAACAAGCACTGTGTCCATCAGAACTGGTCCACCAAAAGCAGCATAAGAAGAGGCCAATGTTTGAAAATGGTAGAATTTTGTAAAGGTATGTAAAGATGACCAAGTAGCTGCCTTGTAAATCTGTTCAATGGAAACTTCAGTACTAAAAGCGCAAGAGGCAACAACTGCCCTGGTAGAATGAGCAGTAATTGTTTAAGGGGAAAATTCCCTCCTACTGGGTATGCTAAACGAATCAAAGCTTTAAGCCAAGCTATACCACAGGAAATAGAAATAATCTCCAATAATTTCTCTTAAAATTAGATTGTTCAAATGTCAAACAAATATATTTATTATATTAAAACAATATGATTCTGATCTCCAGAATTCATAAAAAATGTAAATATAAACAAAAACACAAAACACATTTAAAAATACATAAAATAAAATACAGCGAATGACAAATTAAAATACAGCAGATGACAAATTGAATCTAATCCAGTTGTTTTAACTGGGTGACCAATATCTAATGGTCCGGTTTTCCGTGAGTGAGTCCTCTTAAAGACCCTCTAGTAGATACATAAATGTGTATAGAAAAACAAATCTGTACTTAATTGAACTTATCAAATAAGTGTACAAATTAACCTGGTGTCCAATAAATGATATAATAATAACTCAAAGAGTGTTATCAAAGTGATAAGACCACTATTATAGTGATATGAGACCCACTTAAAGGTCAACAGTACATACAGGTAGTGCAAAATGTGATGATTAATATAAATCGTATAATAAACGCCGTGAAAAAATAAGATAAAATGTATTGGAATCCTTAGGCTAACAGATAAACCATATTATGGATTACAGTGTATAACACAAAATACAAATCTGAAGTGATCAAGTGGGTGTGGTCATAAAAATCAAAAAAAGAAGGAATGTGAAAAATGCAAAAAATACAAAATTATACGAAATTTGACGTGGGATCCTACTAGTGGGATTCTAAACTAAACTGGTACCAGCTATTATCTCAATTAGCCTGATTGAATCTGGATGATGGACTCAGTGGTCCGGTAATGCGTCTAACCTTAATATCTTAAAAGCAATACCAATGAAACAAATAGCACAAGCTATATAATTAATATAAACAACATAAAAACATAAAAAGCAGAGAGTTTATGTTTAGTTTGGCCAAAACTAATCCACAACTCTTAAAGGTGTGTTTCCACAACTTTTAAAATAATAATATTGACAATAATAGTGTCCTTAAAAAGTCAATTGGTAAAAGTGAATCCTTAAAAAGTCTGATGAAAAAATCCTCGATGTGTGGTGGAGTCCAAAGTCCTACTCCTATGTTAAGACAAAAACCTGAAAAAGATGAAAAAAGCGCACTAAACAAACAGCGCTACAGGGGTATGGACTATTGAAAATAGTCTTATCGATCAAATCCTGGTCCTGGATATAATGAGCCTCTCAAATCTTTGGTGTAAAGTGTCATCTACGCGTTTCGGCCCTCGTACCGGGCCTTTTTCAAGACATATAGAGGCTACATTAATACTGACCTTATATACTCTTCTATATGGGCGTTTGTATGTTAACAATTGCGCCAAATTGGGCGGATGTTGTCGGATTGTTCCTCGCCGAAAAAACCGCACTTCCGATAGTGAACCGGAAGTTGAAGCTTGTAACACTTCCGGTTTTTGTGCTTCCGGTTTCCCGGAGCCATTTTAGAAATGGGCAAGATCGGGAATGGGCATTAAACGCTCTAGTGAACCGATTTTTCTTGAAAATGGACATAATCGGCATTTAGACAACCTACTATAAAGACTAGGTGTTGTATATATATTTCAAATGACATCTGTTAATAACTAGATATAATTTTAATAACTAGATATAATTTTTAAATTTTGTTCATCTAGTTGAGGCTAATATATCCAGGACCTAACATTCGGATTGTTTATACAATTTTGGCAACAGGAACCTTCTATTAATCAATACAAATCTATATCGATTTGACAAATTTCAGATTAAAGTCTCTTGTTCCCCAAATGAGTCCCTTTTACAATTTATATTTATGGAGATTATCCAATATTCGTTGTAATACACATCGTTCACCTTATAGATACTACTTTATAATAATCTAAAATATTGATTTCCCAAGATACACGGTGGAAAATCATCTACTTTCCTTACATATACATAAAGCAATAATTTGAACTCATATTCTCACACACAATCTAATAATCAAACTAATTGAATCGTAATCATAAAAAATATAAAATTACATTGATTTGTCTTAGAATAGTATTCCTCAAAGGGCTTAAAAAACGAAAAAATGCTTAGGTCAACTCGACCAAGCCAGATAATTAAAAAATGGTTCTAAGGGATTATTCACAGTAACTTCAAAGTGAATATGCCTTGAATTAGATAGATCATCTTAAAGTTGATATTTGGATATGTTGTAACTTTAGGGATAAAAGTCAATTACTCTGAACTATTCAAAACAGATGGACAATCTCAAAATTTGCGTTGAGACCTTTTGGATAAATACAGTCTAAATTAAAAATACATTTGGATTCTGTTTTTAGTAATTTCAGTTCCATGTCTCCTCCTCTCCAATCTTTGCTTATTTTGCATATACCCATATATTTGAAGCTTTTGTCGCTTCCACCATGTACTTCTTTGAAGTGTTTGTAAATTGGTAAATCAACCTTCTTCCATTTGATCTGCAACAAATGTTCTCGAATTCGCTCTTTTAGTTTCCTAGAGGTCTAGCCTACATACTGCAGGCCACACCCACACTCGACCAAGTAGACTTTGTTCTGATCAGTACATCTTATTGTTTGTTTGATGTGGAACACTTCATTGGAAACTTTGGACTTTATTATATTGGTTTTCTTTCCATGTTTGCATGCTTTGCAGAAGTAACATGGGTAAAAACCAAACAGTTTTTTACCCAAGATGTCTGAAGAGTTCTTTTCTTTCTTCTGTTTGGGTATGCTTGGAGCCAGAATTGATTTTAAATTATTGGCCTTCCTATAGACGAAATTGGGTCGTTCTGTTAGATGTTCGCCCAGAATGTCATCGTCTTTGAGTAAGTGCCAATGTCTCTTGACTATATCCTCAATTGTCTTTTTCCTTTCTCCATATTGGGTGATAAAAGGAATTTTGAGACCTTCAGATTTTCCTTTGTCTGGTTTCATTTTGTAAGTTAGGAGGGAGTCTCTTTTTGTGTTGCTTACTTCTGTGATGGTCTTGTCTATGAGGGATTTGCTGTATCCTCTTTCCAGGAATCTGGTTTTCAGTGTTTTCGATTGTTTAACCCACATTTCTTCACTTGAACAATTCTTCCTAATTCTTAATAATTGCCCTTTTGGGATATTCGATATCCATTTTTTGTGGTGGCAGCTTGTGTGGTGGACATAATTATTGGAGTCTACTTCCTTGAAGTGGGTGGATGTTTCAATCTTCCCATTGATGACTCTAATATCTAGATCTAAGTAGACAATGTGGTCTTTACTGATGGAGTTGGTAAATCTGAGATTGGACTGGTTCAAGTTCATTACGTCCAATGTGTGTTTCAAATCTTCCTCACTTCCCTTCCAGATGATTAGAAGGTCATCTATATACCTTTTGTATAAGACCAGGTCCGCGCCTGCTGGGCATGATTCCCAGAAAATGGTTTCCCATCTGCCCATGTACAGATTGGCATAGCTGGGCGCGAACCTGGTCCCCATGGCCGTACCACATACTTGACGATAGAATTTATTGTCACAGTAAAAATAATTGTGTTGAAGGATATAATCTATCCCATCCAGTATGAACCTCCTCTGTGGTTCTGGCATGTTGTCGTCTTTATTTAGGAAGTAGCTGATAGTATCAAGTCCTCTCTCATGCGGAATCGAAGTGTATAATGATGTTACATCACTGGTGATCATAATATAGCTGTCATCCCATTCTAGATCTCTTAGTAGATTTAGTACTTCGGTGGAGTCTCTCAGATATGATGTTAAATTTCTGACATATGGTTGTAATTTCTTATCTATATATTCAGATAGATTGCTCGACACCGATCCTATGCCCGATATTATGGGCCTTCCCGGTGGGTTGACCAAACTTTTGTGAATTTTGGGCAGGTGGTAAAGTACTGGGATCTTTGGATGCTTCACACTTAGATATCGGTGTTCTTTATCATTGAGAATACCCAATCTATTAGCCTCAGTGAGTAAGTCATCTAGTGTTCTTTTATAATCACTTGTAGGGTCAGCTTCCAGAGTTTCATAGGTGTCTTTATCTCCTAATATTCTTCTAGATTCCTTCTGATAGTCTGTCCTGTTCATAATCACAATGCCCCAGCCCTTGTCGGCTGATTTGATGACGATGTCGTTATTTTTTTCCAAATTTGATATGGTGTTGAGTTGCTTGGCATTAAGATTTCTATTATATGCTTTGTTGGATTTCAATTTCTTTATGTCATTACACACCATTGTTTCAAATGTCTCAATAGCCGGTCCTTTGCAATGGGTAGGATAAAATTGGGACTTTGGTTTGAGATCGGAGTGTTGGAATTGGTCTTCCATAGAGGAGCTCGGTGGAAGAGATAAACTTCTCTCCACTGATGACTTTAGGAAGTATCTCTTCAACGTGAGTTTTCTTACGAACTCCTTCGTATTCAAATACCTTTGGAACTTATCCAATTCTCTAGACGGTGCATAAGATAGACCTAATTTCAATATTTCCTTTTCCTCAGCTTCCAGGTTAATGTTACTTAAATTGAAAACTCCTTTGACCTCTTTTTGACCTATCCCTTCTTCTATGACCTCTCGAATGGCTGTTTTTTCTAATGTTGTTTGGACCAGATGGGGTCTGTTCTTATATCTGGATCCCTACCTTCGTCCCCGGTGTGTCTTCTTTTCACTGGGGTGTCCACATCTTCCAATGTGACCTGTTTTCTTTTTCCCCTTTGTTCCAGCATTTGGGGGTTGTGTGGACCCACCCCTAAAAAAGAAGTTGAAGTGGGGGCTGGAATCACAATTTTATCCTACCCATTGCAAAGGACCGGCTATTGAGACATTTGAAACAATGGTGTGTAATGACATAAAGAAATTGAAATCCAACAAAGCATATAATAGAAATCTTAATGCCAAGCAACTCAACACCATATCAAATTTGGAAAAAAATAACAACATCGTCATCAAATCAGCCGACAAGGGCGGGGGCATTGTGATTATGAACAGGACAGACTATTAGAAGGAATCTAGAAGAATATTAGGAGATAAAGACACCTATGAAACTCTGGAAGCTGACCCTACAAGTGATTATAAAAGAACACTAGATGACTTACTCACTGAGGCTAATAGATTGGGTATTCTCAATGATAAAGAACACCGATATCTAAGTGTGAAGCATCCAAAGATCCCAGTACTTTACCACCTGCCCAAAATTCACAAAAGTTTGGTCAACCCACCGGGAAGGCCCATAATATCGGGCATAGGATCGGTGTCGAGCAATCTATCTGAATATATAGATAAGAAATTACAACCATATGTCAGAAATTTAACATCATATCTGAGAGACTCCACCAAAGTACTAAATCTACTAAGAGATCTAGAATGGGATGACAGCTATATTATGATCACCAGTGATGTAACATCATTATACACTTCGATTCCGCATGAGAGAGGACTTGATACTATCAGCTACTTCCTAAATAAAGACGACAACATGCCAGAACCACAGAGGAGGTTCATACTGGATGGGATAGATTATATCCTTCAACACAATTATTTTTACTGTGACAATAAATTCTATCGTCAAGTATGTGGTACGGCCATGGGGACCAGGTTCGCGCCCAGCTATGCCAATCTGTACATGGGCAGATGGGAAACCATTTTCTGGGAATCATGCCCAGCGGGCGCGGACCTGGTCTTATACAAAAGGTATATAGATGACCTTCTAATCATCTGGAAGGGAAGTGAGGAAGATTTGAAACACACATTGGACGTAATGAACTTGAACCAGTCCAATCTCAGATTTACCAACTCCATCAGTAAAGACCACATTGTCTACTTAGATCTAGATATTAGAGTCGTCAATGGGAAGATTGAAACATCCACCCACTTCAAGGAAGTAGACTCCAATAATTATGTCCACCACACAAGCTGCCACCACAAAAAATGGATATCGAATATCCCAAAAGGGCAATTATTAAGAATTAGGAAGAATTGTTCAAGTGAAGAAATGTGGGTTAAACAATCGAAAACACTGAAAACCAGATTCCTGGAAAGAGGATACAGCGAATCCCTCATAGACAAGACCATCATAGAAGTAAGCAACACAAAAAGAGACTCCCTCCTAACTTACAAAATGAAACCAGACAAAGGAAAATCTGAAGGTCTCAAAATTCATTTTATCACCCAATATGGAGAAAGGAAAAAGACAATTGAGGATATAGTCAAGAGACATTGGCACTTACTCAAAGACGATGACATTCTGGGCGAACATCTAACAGAACGACCCAATTTCGTCTATAGGAAGGCCAATAATTTAAAATCAATTCTGGCTCCAAGCATACCCAAACAGAAGAAAGAAAAGAACTCTTCAGACATCTTGGGTAAAAAACTGTTTGGTTTTTACCCATGTTACTTCTGCAAAGCATGCAAACATGGAAAGAAAACCAATATAATAAAGTCCAAAGTTTCCAATGAAGTGTTCCACATCAAACAAACAATAAGATGTACTGATCAGAACATAGTCTACTTGGTCGAGTGTGGGTGTGGCCTGCAGTATGTAGGCCAGACCTCTAGGAAACTAAAAGACCGAATTCGAGAACATTTGTTGCAGATCAAATGGAAGAAGGTTGATTTACCAATTTACAAACACTTCAAAGAAGTACATGGTGGAAGCGACAAAACCTTCAAATATATGGGTATATGCAAAAGATTGGAGAGGAGGAGACATGGAACTGAAATTACTAAAAACAGAATCCAAATGGATTTTTAATTTAGACTGTATTTATCCAAAAGGTCTCAACTCAAATTTTGAGATTGTCCATCTGTTTTGAATAGTTCAGAGTAATTGACTTTTATCCCTAAAGTTACAACATATCCAAATATCAACTTTAAGATGATCTATCTAATTCAAGGCATATTCACTTTGAAGTTACTGTGAATAATCCCTAAGAACCATTTTTTAATTATCTGGCTTGGTCGAGTTGACCTAAGCATTTTTTCGTTTTTAAAGCCCTTTGAGGAATACTATTCTAAGACAAATCAATGTAATTTTATATTTTTTATGATTACGATTCCATTAGTTTGATTATTAGATTGTGTGTGAGAATATGAGTTCAAATTATTGCTTTATGTATATGTAAGGAAAGTAGATGATTTTCCACCGTGTATCTTGGGAAATCAATATTTTAGATTATTATAAAGTAGTATCTATAAGGTGAACGATGTGTATTACAACGAATATTGGATAATCTCCATAAATATAAATTGTAAAAGGGACTCATTTGGGGAACAAGAGACTTTAATCTGAAATTTGTCAAATCGATATAGATTTGTATTGATTAATAGAAGGTTCCTGTTGCCAAAATTGTATAAACAATCCTAATGTTAGGTCCTGGATATATTAGCCTCAACTAGATGAACAAAATTTAAAAATTATATCTAGTTATTAAAATTATATCTAGTTATTAACAGATGTCATTTGAAATATATATACAACACCTAGTCTTTATAGTAGGTTGTCTAAATGCCGATTATGTCCATTTTCAAGAAAAATCGGTTCACTAGAGCGTTTAATGCCCATTCCCGATCTTGCCCATTTCCAAAATGGCTCCGGGAAACCGGAAGCAAAAAAACCGGAAGTGTTACAAGCTTCAACTTCCGGTTCACTATCGGAAGTGCGTTTTTTTCGGCGAGGAACAATCCGACAACATCCGCCCAATTTGGCGCAATTGTTAACATACAAACGCCCATATAGAAGAGTATATAAGGTCAGTATTAATGTAGCCTCTATATGTCTTGAAAAAGGCCCGGTACGAGGGCCGAAACGCGTAGACGACACTTTACACCAAAGATTTGAGAGGCTCATTATATCCAGGACCAGGATTTGATCTGTAAGACTATTTTCAATAGTCCATACCCCTGTAGCGCTGTTTGTTTAGTGCGCTTTTTTCATCTTTTTCAGGTTTTTGTCTTAACATAGGAGTAGGACTTTGGACTCCACCACACATCGAGGATTTTTTCAGCAGACTTTTTAAGGATTCACTTTTACCAATTGACTTTTTAAGGACACTATTATTGTCAATATTATTATTTTAAAAGTTGTGGAAACACACCTTTAAGAGTTGTGGATTAGTTTTGGCCAAACTAAACATAAACTCTCTGCTTTTTATGTTTTTATGTTGTTTATATTAATTATATAGCTTGTGCTATTTGTTTCATTGGTATTGCTTTTAAGATATTAAGGTTAGACGCATTACCGGACCACTGAGTCCATCATCCAGATTCAATCAGGCTAATTGAGATAATAGCTGGTACCAGTTTAGTTTAGAATCCCACTAGTAGGATCCCACGTCAAATTTCGTATAATTTTGTATTTTTTGCATTTTTCACATTCCTTCTTTTTTTGATTTTTATGACCACACCCACTTGATCACTTCAGATTTGTATTTTGTGTTATACACTGTAATCCATAATATGGTTTATCTGTTAGCCTAAGGATTCCAATACATTTTATCTTATTTTTTCACGGCGTTTATTATACGATTTATATTAATCATCACATTTTGCACTACCTGTATGTACTGTTGACCTTTAAGTGGGTCTCGTATCACTATAATAGTGGTCTTATCACTTTGATAACACTCTTTGAGTTATTATTATATCATTTATTGGACACCAGGTTAATTTGTACACTTATTTGATAAGTTCAATTAAGTACAGATTTGTTTTTCTATACACATTTATGTATCTACTAGAGGGTCTTTAAGAGGACTCACTCACTGAAAACCGGACCATTAGATATTGGTCACCCAGTTAAAACAACTGGATTAGATTCAATTTGTCATCTGCTGTATTTTAATTTGTCATTCGCTGTATTTTATTTTATGTATTTTTATATGTGTTTTGTGTTTTTGTTTATATTTACATTCTTTATGAATTCTGGAGATCAGAATCATATTGTTTTAATATAATAAATATATTTGTTTGACATTTGAACAATCTAATTTTAAGAGAAATTATTGGAGATTATTTCTATTTCCTGTGGTATATCTAAGCCATTGGCGCTCCTATATATCCCGTTTCATTGTTCCGTTTTTAGACCTATTAGGGGGTCTTCTTTATAGTGAGCAGATATCAGTCCTGGGCGCTAGTTACTTTTCTTCTTAAGTTTTGTTTCTTTACCTAATTAAGTAACAGCAGCCGGACACAGGGATAATAATCAGTAAGATGGAAACTTCTTTATCAATTAGAAATTTAAGAGCTGATGTAAGTTCTGATATTAAAATAGCCCTAAATAGGGATAATGTCACTGGTAACAATACGGTTACAGATATCAACACTATTTTTAAGAATTTGGAAAAACTGTTGGTATCTGAGACTAAATATAAAATTGAAATCTCTTTCCTAAAGAAATGTTTGGAATTGAATATCGTACCTAAAGGTCTGATGATAATTAAAGAATGCTCATTTAATACAAACTTGATGGAGTTTACTGACAACTGGAACAAGGTTATCACTGAGGCTTCTCAAGATCTAATGAGACTTATTATTAAATACAGGGAGCTATTATTAACACAATTAGACTCCGAGATAACAGTTGAAGAGAAAAATATGGAATTATTTAAAGACTCTCAGACCTTTAAGGAGAAGCAAGAGCATTTATATTCAAGAATCAACAAACTTAAAGATGACACCATTGCAAGAAAGAACAAGAAAATTAATAGAGATCTTAATGCTATTCAAGACAGTTTTGACAATCCTGTCAACATCAGAAATGACCCAATGATAACCGAATCAGGGACAAAGCCCGTGAATACACAGGTACCAAATAGAGAAGAGAGGCTGGAGACCTACCCTAGGGAATGTTCCACCGGCAGACCCATTGACATTACACGAGGACTGAGAGTCCATAGGAACACAACCAATTATCCACCCAACAGACCACAACTAAGAAGACAATATGATGATAACCATCAAAGTTACCACCAAAGAAGAAATTCTTATAACAACATGGGCTATCAAAGAAGACCTTATGATGATGATCATCAAGGTTACCACCGAAGAAGAAATCAGTACAATAATATGGGATACCAAAGACCATCCAATAATAATGGTAGTCACAGAAGGAATAACATGTATGGAGACAATTGGCATAACAATCCCTATGATTCTCACAGATCCTATGGAAGCTTTGATTCCAACAAGACATCCCAATATGAACCGAGACGGGGATATCATCTATCCGGTGGAAATAATGGTTATTTAACAGACCCCATCAGCCCTTCACAAATAGAGACAACTATGGAGAATTCCAAGAAAGAAACGATAATTCAGGGTCTGATCAACAACATATAAGAAGAGATCAACATTACGAATGGCAATATAGAGACCAGATAATAAACAATGAACAAAGAAATCTGAGGGGACAACACTATGACAGGAGAAACAACTTTGTTGAGAAGACAAATAGGTTTTCCCCCCTAGCGACCCCCACTGCAAGAAGAACAATGGATACACCTAGAGATGATGTGATTCCAGCCCCCACTTCAACTTCTTTTTTAGGGGTGGGTCCACACAACCCCCAAATGCTGGAACAAAGGGGAAAAAGAAAACAGGTCACATTGGAAGATGTGGACACCCCAGTGAAAAGAAGACACACCGGGGACGAAGGTCGGGATCCAGATATAAGAACAGACCCCATCTGGTCCAAATAACATTAGAAAAAACAGCCATTCGAGAGGTCATAGAAGAAGGGATAGGTCAAAAAGAGGTCAAAGGAGTTTTCAATTTAAGTAACATTAACCTGGAAGCTGAGGAAAAGGAAATATTGAAATTAGGTCTATCTTATGCACCGTCTAGAGGATTGGATGAGTTCCAAACGTATTTGAATACGAAGGAGTTCGTAAGAAAACTCACGTTGAAGAGATACTTCCTAAAGTCATCAGTGGAGAGAAGTTTATCTCTTCCACCGAGCTCCTCTATGGAAGACCAATTCCAACACTCCGATCTCAAACCAAAGTCCCAATTTTATCCTACCCATTGCAAAGGACCGGCTATTGAGACATTTGAAACAATGGTGTGTAATGACATAAAGAAATTGAAATCCAACAAAGCATATAATAGAAATCTTAATGCCAAGCAACTCAACACCATATCAAATTTGGAAAAAAATAACGACATTGTCATCAAATCAGCCGACAAGGGCGGGGGCATTGTGATTATGAACAGGACAGACTATCAGAAGGAATCTAGAAGAATATTAGGAGATAAAGACACCTATGAAACTCTGGAAGCTGACCCTACAAGTGATTATAAAAGAACACTAGATGACTTACTCACTGAGGCTAATAGATTGGGTATTCTCAATGATAAAGAACACCGATATCTAAGTGTGAAGCATCCAAAGATCCCAGTACTTTACCACCTGCCCAAAATTCACAAAAGTTTGGTCAACCCACCGGGAAGGCCCATAATATCGGGCATAGGATCGGTGTCGAGCAATCTATCTGAATATATAGATAAGAAATTACAACCATATGTCAGAAATTTAACATCATATCTGAGAGACTCCACCGAAGTACTAAATCTACTAAGAGATCTAGAATGGGATGACAGCTATATTATGATCACCAGTGATGTAACATCATTATACACTTCGATTCCGCATGAGAGAGGACTTGATACTATCAGCTACTTCCTAAATAAAGACGACAACATGCCAGAACCACAGAGGAGGTTCATACTGGATGGGATAGATTATATCCTTCAACACAATTATTTTTACTGTGACACTAAATTCTATCGTCAAGTATGTGGTACGGCCATGGGGACCAGGTTCGCGCCCAGCTATGCCAATCTGTACATGGGCAGATGGGAAACCATTTTCTGGGAATCATGCCCAGCGGGCGCGGACCTGGTCTTATACAAAAGGTATATAGATGACCTTCTAATCATCTGGAAGGGAAGTGAGGAAGATTTGAAACACACATTGGACGTAATGAACTTGAACCAGTCCAATCTCAGATTTACCAACTCCATCAGTAAAGACCACATTGTCTACTTAGATCTAGATATTAGAGTCGTCAATGGGAAGATTGAAACATCCACCCACTTCAAGGAAGTAGACTCCAATAATTATGTCCACCACACAAGCTGCCACCACAAAAAATGGATATCGAATATCCCAAAAGGGCAATTATTAAGAATTAGGAAGAATTGATCAAGTGAAGAAATGTGGGTTAAACAATCGAAAACACTGAAAACCAGATTCCTGGAAAGAGGATACAGCGAATCCCTCATAGACAAGACCATCACAGAAGTAAGCAACACAAAAAGAGACTCCCTCCTAACTTACAAAATGAAACCAGACAAAGGAAAATCTGAAGGTCTCAAAATTCCTTTTATCACCCAATATGGAGAAAGGAAAAAGACAATTGAGGATATAGTCAAGAGACATTGGCACTTACTCAAAGACGATGACATTCTGGGCGAACATCTAACAGAACGACCCAATTTTGTCTATAGGAAGGCCAATAATTTAAAATCAATTCTGGCTCCAAGCATACCCAAACAGAAGAAAGAAAAGAACTCTTTAGACATCTTGGGTAAAAAACTGTTTGGTTTTTACCCATGTTACTTCTGCAAAGCATGCAAACATGGAAAGAAAACCAATATAATAAAGTCCAAAGTTTCCAATGAAGTGTTCCACATCAAACAAACAATAAGATGTACTGATTAGAACATAGTCTACTTGGTCGAGTGTGGGTGTGGCCTGCAGTATGTAGGCCAGGCCTCTAGGAAACTAAAAGACCGAATTCGAGAACATTTGTTGCAGATCAAATGGAAGAAGGTTGATTTACCAATTTACAAACACTTCAAAGAAGTACATGGTGGAAGCGACAAAAGCTTCAAATATATGGGTATATGCAAAATAAGCAAACATTGGAGAGGAGGAGACATGGAACTGAAATTACTAAAAACAGAATCCAAATGGATTTTTAATTTAGACTGTATTTATCCAAAAGGTCTCAACGCAAATTTTGAGATTGTCCATCTGTTTTGAATAGTTCAGAGTAATTGACTTTTATCCCTAAAGTTACAACATATCCAAATATCAACTTTAAGATGATCTATCTAATTCAAGGCATATTCACTTTGAAGTTACTATGAATAATCCCTTAGAACCATTTTTTAATTATCTGGCTTGGTCGAGTTGACCTAAGCATTTTTTCGTTTTTAAAGCCCTTTGAGGAATACTATTCTAAGACAAATCAATGTAATTTTATATTTTTTATGATTACGATTCCATTAGTTTGATTATTAGATTGTGTGTGAGAATATGAGTTCAAATTATTGCTTTATGTATATGTAAGGAAATAGATGATTTTCCACCATGTATCTTGGGAAATCAATATTTTAGATTATTATAAAGTAGTATCTATAAGGTGAACGATGTGTATTACAACGAATATTGGATAATCTCCATAAATATAAATTGTAAAAGGGACTCATTTGGGGAACAAGAGACTTTAATCTGAAATTTGTCAAATCGATATAGATTTGTATTGATTAATAGAAGGTTCCTGTTGCCAAAATTGTATAAACAATCCTAATGTTAGGTCCTGGATATATTAGCCTCAACTAGATGAACAAAATTTAAAAATTATATCTAGTTATTAAAATTATATCTAGTTATTAACAGATGTCATTTGAAATATATATACAACACCTAGTCTTTATAGTAGGATGTCTAAATGCCGATTATGTCCATTTTCAAGAAAAATCGGTTCACTAGAGCGTTTAATGCCCATTCCCGATCTTGCCCATTTCCAAAATGGCTCCGGGAAACCGGAAGCACAAAAACCGGAAGTGTTACAAGCTTCAACTTCCGGTTCACTATCGGAAGTGCGTTTTTTTCGGCGGGGAACAATCCGACAACATCCGCCCAATTTGGCGCAATTGTTAACATACAAACGCCCATATAGAAGAGTATATAAGGTCAGTATTAATGTAGCCTCTATATGTCTTGAAAAAGGCCCTGTACGAGGGCCGAAACGCGTAGACTACACTTTACACCAAAGATTTGAGAGGCTCATTATATCCAGGACCAGGATTTGATCGGTAAGACTATTTTCAATAGTCCATACCCCTGTAGCGCTGTTTGTTTAGTGCGCTTTTTTCATCTTTTTCAGGTTTTTGTCTTAACATAGGAGTAGGACTTTGGACTCCACCACACATCGAGGATTTTTTCATCAGACTTTTTAAGGATTCACTTTTACCAATTGACTTTTTAAGGACACTATTATTGTCAATATTATTATTTTAAAAGTTGTGGAAACACACCTTTAAGAGTTGTGGATTAGTTTTGGCCAAACTAAACATAAACTCTCTGCTTTTTATGTTTTTATGTTGTTTATATTAATTATATAGCTTGTGCTATTTGTTTCATTGGTATTGTTTTTAAGATATTAAGGTTAGACGCATTACCGGACCACTGAGTCCATCATCCAGATTCAGTCAGGCTAATTGAGATAATAGCTGGTACCAGTTTAGTTTAGAATCCCACTAGTAGGATCCCACGTCAAATTTCGTATAATTTTGTATTTTTTGCATTTTTCACATTCCTTCTTTTTTTGATTTTTATGACCCCACCCACTTGATCACTTCAGATTTGTATTTTGTGTTATACACTGTAATCCATAATATGGTTTATCTGTTAGCCTAAGGATTCCAATACATTTTATCTTATTTTTTCACGGCATTTATTATACGATTTATATTAATCATCACATTTTGCACTACCTGTATGTACTGTTGACCTGTAAGTGGGTCTCGTATCACTATAATAGTGGTCTTATCACTTTGATAACACTATTTGAGTTATTATTATATCATTTATTGGACACCAGGTTAATTTGTACACTTATTTGATAAGTTCAATTAAGTACAGATTTGTTTTTCTATACACATTTATGTATCTACTAGAGGGTCTTTAAGAGGACTCACTCACGGAAAACCGGACCATTAGATATTGGTCACCCAGTTAAAACAACTGGATTAGATTCAATTTGTCATCTGCTGTATTTTAATTTGTCATTCGCTGTATTTTATTTTATGTATTTTTATATGTGTTTTGTGTTTTTGTTTATATTTACATTTTTTATGAATTCTGGAGATCAGAATCATATTGTTTTAATATAATAAATATATTTGTTTGACATTTGAACAATCTAATTTTAAGAGAAATTATTGGAGATTATTTCTATTTCCTGTGGTATATCTAAGCCATTGGCGCTCCTATATATCCCGTTTCATTGTTCCGTTTTTAGACCTATTAGGGGGTCTTCTTTATAGTGAGCAGATATCAGTCCTGGGCGCTAGTTACTTTTCTTCTTAAGTTTTGTTTCTTTACCTAATTAAGTAACAGCAGCCGGACACAGGGATAATAATCAGTAAGATGGAAACTTCTTTATCAATTAGAAATTTAAGAGCTGATGTAAGTTCTGATATTAACATAGCCCTAAATAGGGATAATGCCACTGGTAACAATACGGTTACAGATATCAACACTATTTTTAAGAATTTGGAAAAACTGTTGGTATCTGAGACTAAATATAAAATTGAAATCTCTTTCCTAAAGAAATGTTTGGAATTGAATATTGTACCTAAAGGTCTGATGATAATTAAAGAATGCTCATTTAATACAAACTCGAAGGAGTTTACTGACAACTGGAACAAGGTTATCACTGAGGCTTCTCAAGATCTAATGAGGCTTATTATTAAATACAGGGAGCTATTATTAACACAATTAGACTCCGAGATAACAGTTGAAGAGAAAAATATGGAATTATTTAAAGACTCTCAGACCTTTAAGGAGAAGCAAGAGCATTTATATTCAAGAATCAACAAACTTAAAGATGACACCATTGCAAAAAAGACCAAGAAAATTAATAGAGATCTTAATGCTATTCAAGACAGTTTTGACAATCCTGTCAACATCAGAAATGACCCAATGATAACCGAATCAGGGACAAAGCCCGTGAATACACAGGTACCAAATAGAGAAGAGAGGCTGGAGACCTACCCTAGGGAATGTTCCACCGGCAGACCCATTGACATTACACGAGGACTGAGAGTCCATAGGAACACAACCAATTATCCACCCAACAGACCACAACTAAGAAGACAATATGATGATAACCATCAAAGTTACCACCAAAGAAGAAATTCTTATAACAACATGGGCTATCAAAGAAGACCTTATGATGATGATCATCAAGGTTACTACCGAAGAAGAAATCAGTACAATAATATGGGATACCAAAGACCATCCAATAATAATGGTAGTCACAGAAGGAATAACATGTATGGAGACAATTGGCATAACAATCCCTATGATTCTCACAGATCCTATGGAAGCTTTGATTCCAACAAGACATCCCAATATGAACCGAGACGGGGATATCATCTATCCGGTGGAAATAATGGCTATTTTAACAGACCCCATCAGCCCTTCACAAATAGAGACAACTATGGAGAATTCCAAGAAAGAAACGATAATTCAGGGTCTGATCAACAACATATAAGAAGATATCAACATTACGAATGGCAATATAGAGACCAGATAATAAACAATGAACAAAGAAATCTGAGGGGACAACACTATGACAGGAGAAACAACTTTGTTGAGATGACAAATAGGTTTTCCCCCCTAGCGACCCCCACTGCAAGAAGAACAATGGATACACCTAGAGATGATGTGATTCCAGCCCCCACTTCAACTTCTTTTTTAGGGGTGGGTCCACACAACCCCCAAATGCTGGAACAAAGGGGAAAAAGAAAACAGGTCACATTGGAAGATGTGGACACCCCAGTGAAAAGAAGACACTCCGGGGACGAAGGTCGGGATCCAGATATAAGAACAGACCCCATCTGGTCCAAACAACATTAGAAAAAACAGCCATTCGAGAGGTCATAGAAGAAGGGATAGGTCAAAAAGAGGTCAAAGGAGTTTTCAATTTAAGTAACATTAACCTGGAAGCTGAGGAAAAGGAAATATTGAAATTAGGTCTATCTTATGCACCGTCTAGAGGATTGGATAAGTTCCAAACGTATTTGAATACGAAGGAGTTCGTAAGAAAACTCACGTTGAAGAGATACTTCCTAAAGTCATCAGTGGAGAGAAGTTTATCTCTTCCACCGAGCTCCTCTATGGAAGACCAATTCCAACACTCCGATCTCAAACCAAAGTCCCAATTTTATCCTACCCATTGCAAAGGACCGGCTATTGAGACATTTGAAACAATGGTGTGTAATGACATAAAGAAATTGAAATCCAACAAAGCATATAATAGAAATCTTAATGCCAAGCAACTCAACACCATATCAAATTTGGAAAAAAATAACGACATCGTCATCAAATCAGCCGACAAGGGCGGGGGCATTGTGATTATGAACAGGACAGACTATCAGAAGGAATCTAGAAGAATATTAGGAGATAAAGACACCTATGAAACTCTGGAAGCTGACCCTACAAGTGATTATAAAAGAACACTAGATGACTTACTCACTGAGGCTAATAGATTGGGTATTCTCAATGATAAAGAACACCGATATCTAAGTGTGAAGCATCCAAAGATCCCAGTACTTTACCACCTGCCCAAAATTCACAAAAGTTTGGTCAACCCACCGGGAAGGCCCATAATATCGGGCATAGGATCGGTGTCGAGCAATCTATCTGAATATATAGATAAGAAATTACAACCATATGTCAGAAATTTAACATCATATCTGAGAGACTCCACCGAAGTACTAAATCTACTAAGAGATCTAGAATGGGATGACAGCTATATTATGATCACCAGTGATGTAACATCATTATACACTTCGATTCCGCATGAGAGAGGACTTGATACTATCAGCTACTTCCTAAATAAAGACGACAACATGCCAGAACCACAGAGGAGGTTCATACTGGATGGGATAGATTATATCCTTCAACACAATTATTTTTACTGTGACATTAAATTCTATCGTCAAGTATGTGGTACGGCCATGGGGACCAGGTTCGCGCCCAGCTATGCCAATCTGTACATGGGCAGATGGGAAACCATTTTCTGGGAATCATGCCCAGCGGGCGCGGACCTGGTCTTATACAAAAGGTATATAGATGACCTTCTAATCATCTGGAAGGGAAGTGAGGAAGATTTGAAACACACATTGGACGTAATGAACTTGAACCAGTCCAATCTCAGATTTACCAACTCCATCAGTAAAGACCACATTGTTTACTTATATCTAGATATTAGAGTCATCAATGGGAAGATTGAAACATCCACCCACTTCAAGGAAGTAGACTCCAATAATTATGTCCACCACACAAGCTGCCACCACAAAAAATGGATATCGAATATCCCAAAAGGGCAATTATTAAGAATTAGGAAGAATTGTTCAAGTGAAGAAATGTGGGTTAAACAATCAAAAACACTGAAAACCAGATTCCTGGAAAGAGGATACAGCGAATCCCTCATAGACAAGACCATCACAGAAGTAAGCAACACAAAAAGAGACTCCCTCCTAACTTACAAAATGAAACCAGACAAAGGAAAATCTGAAGGTCTCAAAATTCCTTTTATCACCCAATATGGAGAAAGGAAAAAGACAATTGAGGATATAGTCAAGAGACATTGGCACTTACTCAAAGACGATGACATTCTGGGCGAACATCTAACAGAATGACCCAATTTCGTCTATAGGAAGGCCAATAATTTAAAATCAATTCTGGCTCCAAGCATACCCAAACAGAAGAAAGAAAATAACTCTTCAGACATCTTGGGTAAAAAACTGTTTGGTTTTTACCCATGTTACTTCTGCAAAGCATGCAAACATGGAAAGAAAACCAATATAATAAAGTCCAAAGTTTCCAATGAAGTGTTCCACATCAAACAAACAATAAGATGTACTGATCAGAACATAGTCTACTTGGTCGAGTGTGGGTGTGGCCTGCAGTATGTAGGCCAGACCTCTAGGAAACTAAAAGACCGAATTCGAGAACATTTGTTGCAGATCAAATGGAAGAAGGTTGATTTACCAATTTACAAACACTTCAAAGAAGTACATGGTGGAAGCGACAAAAGCTTCAAATATATGGGTATATGCAAAATAAGCAAAGATTGGAGAGGAGGAGACATGGAACTGAAATTACTAAAAACAGAATCCAAATGGATTTTTAATTTAGACTGTATTTATCCAAAAGGTCTCAACGCAAATTTTGAGATTGTCCATCTGTTTTGAATAGTTCAGAGTAATTGACTTTTATCCCTAAAGTTACAACATATCCAAATATCAACTTTAAGATGATCTATCTAATTCAAGGCATATTTACTTTGAAGTTACTGTGAATAATCCCTTAGAACCATTTTTTAATTATCTGGCTTGGTCGAGTTGACCTAAGCATTTTTTCGTTTTTAAAGCCCTTTGAGGAATAGTATTCTAAGACAAATCAATGTAATTTTATATTTTTTTATGATTACGATTCCATTAGTTTGATTATTAGATTGTGTGTGAGAATATGAGTTCAAATTATTGCTTTATGTATATGTAAGGAAAGTAGATGATTTTCCACCGTGTATCTTGGGAAATCAATATTTTAGATTATTATAAAGTAGTATCTATAAGGTGAACGATGTGTATTACAACGAATATTGGTTAATCTCCATAAATATAAATTGTAAAAGGGACTCATTTGGGGAACAAGAGACTTTAATCTGAAATTTGTCAAATCGATATAGATTTGTATTGATTAATAGAAGGTTCCTGTTGCCAAAATTGTATAAACAATCCTAATGTTAGGTCCTGGATATATTAGCCTCAACTATATGAACAAAATTTAAAAATTATATCTAGTTATTAAAATTATATCTAGTTATTAACAGATGTCATTTGAAATATATATACAACACCTAGTCTTTATAGTAGGTTGTCTAAATGCCGATTATGTCCATTTTCAAGAAAAATCGGTTCACTAGAGCGTTTAATGCCCATTCCCGATCTTGCCCATTTCCAAAATGGCTCCGGGAAACCGGAAGCACAAAAACCGGAAGTGTTACAAGCTTCAACTTCCGGTTCACTATCGGAAGTGCGTTTTTTTTCGGCGGGGAACAATCCGACAACATCCGCCCAATTTGGCGCAATTGTTAACATACAAACGCCCATATAGAAGAGTATATAAGGTCAGTATTAATGTAGCCTCTATATGTCTTGAAAAAGGCCCGGTACGAGGGCCGAAACGCGTAGACGACACTTTACACCAAAGATTTGAGAGGCTCATTATATCCAGGACCAGGATTTGATCGGTAAGACTATTTTCAATAGTCCATACCCCTGTAGCCCTGTTTGTTTAGTGCGCTTTTTTCATCTTTTTCAGGTTTTTGTCTTAACATAGGAGTAGGACTTTGGACTCCACCACACATCGAGGATTTTTTCATCAGACTTTTTAAGGATTCACTTTTACCAATTGACTTTTTAAGGACACTATTATTGTCAATATTATTATTTTAAAAGTTGTGGAAACACACCTTTAAGAGTTGTGGATTAGTTTTGGCCAAACTAAACATAAACTCTCTGCTTTTTATGTTTTTATGTTGTTTATATTAATTATATAGCTTGTGCTATTTGTTTCATTGGTATTGTTTTTAAGATATTAAGGTTAGACGCATTACCGGACCACTGAGTCCATCATCCAGATTCAATCAGGCTAATTGAGATAATAGCTGGTACCAGTTTAGTTTAGAATCCCACTAGTAGGATCCCACGTCAAATTTCGTATAATTTTGTATTTTTTGCATTTTTCACATTCCTTCTTTTTTTTTATTTTTATGACCACACCCACTTGATCACTTCAGATTTGTATTTTGTGTTATACACTGTAATCCATAATATGGTTTATCTGTTAGCCTAAGGATTCCAATACATTTTATCTTATTTTTTCACAGCGTTTATTATACGATTTATATTAATCATCACATTTTGCACTACCTGTATGTACTGTTGACCTTTAAGTGGGTCTCGTATCACTATAATAGTGGTCTTATCACTTTGATAACACTATTTGAGTTATTATTATATCATTTATTGGACACCAGGTTAATTTGTACACTTATTTGATAAGTTCAATTAAGTACAGATTTGTTTTTCTATACACATTTATGTATCTACTAGAGGGTCTTTAAGAGGACTCACTCACGGAAAACCGGACCATTAGATATTGGTCACCCAGTTAAAACAACTGGATTAGATTCAATTTGTCATCTGCTGTATTTTAATTTGTCATTCGCTGTATTTTATTTTATGTATTTTTATATGTGTTTTGTGTTTTTGTTTATATTTATATTTTTTATGAATTCTGGAGATCAGAATCATATTGTTTTAATATAATAAATATATTTGTTTGACATTTGAACAATCTAATTTTAAGAGAAATTATTGGAGATTATTTCTATTTCCTGTGGTATATCTAAGCCATTGGCGCTCCTATATATCCCGTTTCATTGTTCCGTTTTTAGACCTATTAGGGGGTCTTCTTTATAGTGAGCAGATATCAGTCCTGGGTGCTAGTTACTTTTCTTCTTAACTTTAAGCCAAGCTGCCAAGGTGATTGCAGTAGCTTTCTGTCCCTTGCATGTTCCTGAAAAATGGATTAATAAGGAAGGAGACATTCTAAATTGTTTAGTGGCTTGAAGATTAAATTTCAAGGCCCTTACTACATCCAAGTTATAAAGTCATCTCACTTTAGCATTTTTTGCACAGGACAGAGAGATCGGACTACAATTTACAAACTGATGTTTTCAAAAGATACAACTTTATGAAGGAAAGTGTAGTTTGTTCTTAAAACGGCTTTATCCTGATGGCAAAAAAATCATCAGAAAGCTCAGAAATTCTCTGGCCGAGGTAATGTTAAAGAGAACCTTTCAAGACAACAGTTGAATGAACAGAGGAGCCCGAAGAACCCTTAAAACCAAGTTATGGTTCCACAGAAGGGTTTAATGTCAGGAAGTCTAAAAATCTTCTTGTATTACAATACAAGGCTGAAAGGGCAGAAATTTGGCCTTTAAGGGAACTAGTTGATAAACCTTTATCCTGACCATATAGAAAAAATCTAAAAGGTCAAGGAATTTTTGAAAGAGTTCTAATAGTAATTCTTAGACTCACACTAGGAAAGGAAATTTTTTAATAACTTTGTAATAAATGCATCTTGTGAAAGGTTTTCTGGTCTGAATCAAAGTGACTATGACTTGATCTGAAAAACCACTCTGAGACAAACTCAGGCGTTCAATTGCCATGTTATCAAATTCAGAGATTTAAAATCTTGGTGGAAGAGGAGACCTTACCAGAGTGCCGGAGCAATTAGAATAACTGAGATAATTTCCTGTTTATCCTGGATAGTAAAACAAAGAGAGGAAAAAAGTAAATCAGATTGAATGACAAGGGAATCACAAGTGCATCTATTAGAGTCGCTTGTGAATCTCAAGTTCACGTTCAATACTGGGGAAACTAGTAATGCAGTTGAGAGGTCTATTTGGCCTTCCCCAACAATTCACAATCTGGTTGAATGCCTCCTGATTCAAGGACCATTAACCGGGGGGAAGGTACCGATGACTAAGGAAGTCTGCTTCACAATTGTCCACACCCAGAATATGAATTGTTGAAATCATGCTGGTGTTTTGCCCAAGTCAGAATGTGGACTACTTCTTTCATTTCTAAGGCCCCTTGGTAATTGATGTTAGCCAATGCTGTGACATTGTCTGACTGAAACCTCAGAAAAAAACTCTTGTCTTAACAGGAGCCAACTATAGAAAGCCTTAAAGATTGCATGGAGTTCCAAGAAGTTGATTGGTAACCTGGCCTCCCAAGGAGACCAAATTTCTTTCACTTTCCAGGAACCCCAAACTGCACCCTAACCCAGTAGACTGGTGTTCATAGTAATTACTACCGAATTCAGATGGAGAAATGGGTCTTCCTAAATCAATGATTGCTGAGTCTGCCACCAAGTAAGAGAATGCCTTGTCTTGAAGCCTAAATAAATCTTCTTAAAAAATTGTTGTAATCTCCAGTCCACTGTTGCAACATTTGAAGCTGAAAAAAATATTATTTAGAATCTGACAAAAGGAACGGCATTTTGAGCTGTTACCATGAGACCAACTACTTCAATGCACTGAATTAGTGTAGGAAGAAGAGTTTTTTGAAGAAGAGCACAGGGCTTCTACAATTTTAGTCTGGAAGCATCTGTGAAAGATAGTCTCATTGTTACATAAAGGACAAATGAGTATCAAGTGTTGAAAAGTCTACTGCTGATATTCTTCTCACATAGCATCACAGGCAGTAACAATGATGTTTTCTTTAATGGTACTTACAAAGGGACATTTGCTTTAGGGATATGTCCCTCTCTTTTGATTGGCAATTCAAAAAACATGGAAGAGAATGAAAGTAAGTTTGAAAGAATAAACTGTGAGTATATCTTAATCTTGACACATAGCAACGTGTCTGTTTCATTATTTCCATTAAAAAATAGGTACTCCAACGTTTATTTCTACAGTAGGTAACCACAAGTTTCTTTTCAAAGTAGTTATTCACAAGTTTATTTCCACAGTAGTGCTCACAAGTTCTTCGTGACTATTGCTTTCGGCACTTGTCCTGCTAAGTTGAATGATGATCTGAAAAACATGGACAAAAGAATGTAAATGTATGTCAAAATCTTGAAACATAGCAGCATTGTGCATTTTCTCTTATTTGTTCTCTTGGTAGGTGTTCATACCAATATTTTTATTAATGACATTAAGGAAGAATTAAATAGCCACATCTCTATTTTTGCAGAGGATACAAATTGTATAAGACGATTAGGTCAGTTCAAGTTGTAATTGCAGGATTTTAAAAAAAAAATGGTCGCATTGGCTGGTAGATTAGATAATGCAAGATTCTAAATTTTGGAAGTAAAAATATGCAGGCTATTTTTTTTAACAGATGAAGAAAAATATTTAGATATAATTATAGATAACAAGCTAAAAATAAGTGCACAATGCAAGACTGCAGCATCTAAGGCTAATAAGATTCTAGCATGTATTAATAGTGGCATTGCTGCAAAGAAGAAAAGCATAATAGTAATGAGTGCAGATCTCGGGATGAATTACAAAAGGTTTTTGCAGTGACTTGTGGGCGTGCACACCTGTTTGTTTGTTGTGCTGGATTACATTGGATTTTGGGATCAATTACAAAAAAGGAAATTGAAGAATTATAAAAAGTTCATAGAAGGGACACAAAACTAAAACTGATCAAAAGAATGGAGGATTTAGACTATGAAGAAAGGTTAGCCAAATTGGGACTGTTTTTGCAAGAAAAAATGCACTTGAGAGTTGATATGATTACTTTATATAAATATATTCTAGGCCCATATACAGAGTTGGTGGAAGCTCTCGGTATCTCAAGGTAATTGTTTGTGATAAGAGGTCACAGTTAAGGCCAAATGAAAGGAGAACTCATGGCCTAAGGAGGTAATAACTGCCAATAACTTAGATACATTTAACAATGGCATAGATTCAATTCTGGCTAGAAACATAAATCAGGGATATGATTGCTTGTGATAAAATGGGTTGGCTCTCTAATTGTATTAATGTAAGTACAATTGCAGCCTCTTTATTGGCTATCAGGTAGGCTCTGTATAGGTTGATGGACTGTGGTCTTTAAACCTTATCTATGTATGTACTAACACGTTTTTGATTACTTTTGCTTTCGTGATTTCTCCTCTGTGTTCATTGGTGACCTGAAGAACATGGAAAAATAATGAAAATGTAAACCTCACAATGTGAGATTCTGTATCCCAGAGAGCATCATTACTTTCTATGGGAGAAAGCTCTTATCACTCAAGTACATCCTTTTAATTAGAGAAATAAGTGAGTCCTGCTCCTGTGAATTTTTCTCTCCAGGCTGGAGAGTTTTTAAGAATTAGGTCCTAGATTGTGGCCCATAGCTTTTTTGCAGTTGACATTCCAACCACAACAATAATGCTGGACAGTAAAACAAATGAGACACTTATTATAAAGATAATTAGTTCTCTTCCTGTTAAATATTGGCACCTGTTTAACCCCTTAAGCTAGCAAGTGGGTGTGGGTAATATTTCACACAATACTTCTGCCCAACGTACTGTGTTGACGTAGTTCCTACATCCAACACTGTGGCACATGCTGCAGTCCCCGCTATCAGCATAGACAGCGGAGACTGCAGCAGGGGGCAGAAGTTATCTGTTTTCATATAGTAAAGGGAGCGCTGGTTGTGCTCCCTCACCATATGAAGGCAGATTGCTGATATAGACAGTGACACCAACAGCATATTGTCAGTAACAAATATGGTGGTGCAGTAGGAGGGGGAGGGAAGAGAACTATTTCTGATGGATTAGGGAGGTTGGAGAATGAGGAGGGATCCCTAAACTACAGAAAATAGATAAATACATAATTTAAAAAAAACAAAAAACGTAACTGCATACTGGCAGACTGGCTGCCAGTACCGAAGATGGTGGAATATGATGGTGACCAGTGGGAGGGGGGAGAGAAAAGAGCTGTTTGGGAGGGATAAGGGAGGTGGTAGGTGTCAGGTGTAATCACTGCCCTACAATACATTTTACCCTTAACAGCTAACTGATTATACCCTTAACTGTTGGGAATTTCAAAGGTGTGGTTCGCAGCTGCAATTAGTGGCCTTCTAATTACCAAAAATCAATGGCAAAGCCATGCATGTCTGCCATTTCTGAGCAAAGGGGATCCTAGAGAAACTTTTTCAACCATTTGTCTTATGTCTGCAGTAATTATGTGTAAATAATTTAAGGTTGAAACCCAAAGTTAGTGGAAAGGGTAACTATTTTTTTTATATGATGGCATTTGGTGGTCAAATAATGGCATGAAATATACCAAAATGGGCATAGATCAATATGTTGGGTTGACTAGTTTAAAAATAAATAGTTTTTGAGGGCAATTTCAACAGTTCTGCTATACCAAATGAGAGTTACCCCAAAGAATTATTTTAGACATAGCTACAGATAAAAACCAAAAATAATAAAAAACATATATATGTTTGGTCTTAGCTGAAACAGAGGTTGCCAATGAACACATTTTGAGATTCGTTTTTACAGTTAGAAAGCTACAGGTTTTTGTGGAATGCTATAATAAATCTTTATATATACATAATCTTTATATATATATATATATATATATATATATATATATATATATATATATATATATATATATATATATATATATATATATACACAGGGAGTGCAGAATTGTTAGGCAAGTTGTATTTTTGAGGATTAATTTTATTATTGAACAACAACCATGTTCTCAATGAACCCAAAAAACTCATTAATATCAAAGCTGAATATTTTTGGAAGTAGTTTTTAGTTTGTTTTTAGTTTTAGCTATTTTAGGGGGATATCTGTGTGTGCAGGTGACTATTACTGTGCATAATTATTAGGCAACTTAACAAAAAACAAATATTTACCCATTTCAATTATTTATTTTTTACCAGTGAAACCAATATAACATCTCAACATTCACAAATATACATTTCTGACATTCAAAAACAAAACAAAAACAAATCAGTGACCAATATAGCCACCTTTCTTTGCAAGGACACTCAAAAGCCTGCCATCCATGGATTCTGTCAGTGTTTTGATCTGTTCACCATCAACATTGCGTGCAGCAGCAACCACAGCCTCCCAGACACTGTTCAGAGAGGTGTACTGTTTTCCCTCCTTGTAAATCTCACATTTGATGATGGACCACAGGTTCTCAATGGGGTTCAGATCAGGTGAACAAGGAGGCCATGTCATTAGATTTTCTTCTTTTATACCCTTTCTTGCCAGCCACGCTGTGGAGTACTTGGACGCGTGTGATGGAGCATTGTCCTGCATGAAAATCATGTTTTTCTTGAAGGATGCAGACTTCTTCCTGTACCACTGCTTGAAGAAGGTGTCTTCCAGAAACTGGCAGTAGGACTGGGAGTTGAGCTTGACTCCATCCTCAACCCGAAAAGGCCCCACAAGCTCATCTTTGATGATACCAGCCCAAACCAGTACTCCACCTCCACCTTGCTGGCGTCTGAGTCGGACTGGAGCTCTCTGCCCTTTACCAATCCAGCCACGGGCCCATCCATCTGGCCCATCAAGACTCACTCTCATTTCATCAGTCCATAAAACCTTAGAAAAATCAGTCTTGAGATATTTCTTGGCCCAGTCTTGACATTTCAGCTTGTGTGTCTTGTTCAGTGGTGGTCGTCTTTCAGCCTTTCTTACCTTGGCCATGTCTCTGAGTATTGCACACCTTGTGCTTTTGGGCACTCCAGTGATGTTGCAGCTCTGAAATATGGCCAAACTGGTGGCAAGTGGCATCTTGGCAGCTGCACGCTTGACTTTTCTCAGTTTATGGGCAGTTATTTTGCGCCTTGGTTTTTCAACACGCTTCTTGCGACCCTGTTGACTATTTTGAATGAAACGCTTGATTGTTCGATGATCACGCTTCAGAAGCTTTGCAATTTTAAGAGTGCTGCATCCCTCTGCAAGATATCTCACTATTTTTGACTTTTCTGAGCCTGTCAAGTCCTTCTTTTGACCCATTTTGCCAAAGGAAAGGAAGTTGCCTAATAATTATGCACACCTGATATAGGGTGTTGATGTCATTAGACCACACCCCTTCTCATTACAGAGATGCACATCACCTAATATGCTTAATTGGTAGTAGGCTTTCGAGCCTATACAGCTTGGAGTAAGACAACATGCATAAAGAGGATGATGTGGTCAAAATACTCATTTGCCTAATAATTCTGCACTCCCTGTATATATATATATATATATATATATAATTACTTATAAATATATTCAAGGCCCATATACAGAGATAGCAGAAGCTTATTCCAAGAAAATTGTTTGGGACAAGAGGTCACAATTTAAGGTTGGAGGAAAGGAGATTTAATCTCCTGCAACTGAAACATTTTTTTCAAGAGCAATAAAATTGTGGAACTCACTACCAAAGGAGGTAGTGAATCCCAATACCCTACATACATTTAAAAATTGTTTAGATACATTCCTGGCTAGAAACAAAATTAATGGATATGATTGCTTGTATTAAATGGGTCACCTTTTAGTGGGATTAATTTAAGCTCAACTGGAGCTTTTTTTTTTTGTAAGTATATGGACTTTGGGCCTTTTTTTAACCTCATCTACTATATTACTATGTATATATATATATATATATATATATATATATATATATATATATATATATATATATTAGACATGTGCATTAATTTTCATAATCAAATTAAATAACAAAAATTACATTTCTGTTATTTTCATTTTCGATTAATGCTTTTTTTTTTTTTAATAATCTTTTATTGAGGTTTTTATAATGCATAACAAAACAAAATATATGTATATGGATACAATAATACAAGAAGCCTGGTTATTTTTTTAGGTATCAATGAAACCAATGCTTTCGTGTTGTAGACATACAAGAGAGTGTGTGACGTCCTCAGCTTAGATTTGATATAATTAACAGTATAGTCTCTAAATGCACTATAGGTCTACATTAAAAAAAAAGATACATAGAAATGAAACCTCATTTTCTTTAGCGTATGTTCCTCATATGATTAGAGTGCCACTCTTGGACCATACTAGACTAGTGATATAGAAAGAGGAATAATATCAATGATGGTGGCCACTCTTGGGCCTTAGCATATATATATATATATATATATATATATATATATATTATATATATATATGTTAGTAGTCAGTTACTGATAAAAGGTAATATAAATGAGTTAGGGTATTGTATAACATCAGAGCAAATAAATGTTAGACTGAATTGCTAACTGAAGTATAAGATGAATAGGTACAGCTGGCAAGAACCGCTCTGATTTAATGATAATTAAAGGCTTTAGAATAGGGTATATTCTATTATAGGCTTAAGAGAACTATGTGGTGTAAGCACCCCAGTGTATTCTTTTAGCTAATAAAAACAATAAGAAAAAAATAAATAAAAAAAATCAAAGACAAAGTTCAAGTGGGCTATGTAAGTATTCAACGTCCATCATAGGCATATTATTACCAATACTTACGGAACTGGTTAGGGAGAGAGTCATTAAAAAAACTAGAGGGAAACAAGTGAGAGTTTTTTAGATTACTGATATCCACTTATATGATGGAAAACAAAAGTATTAACCATATTGTAATATTACCTATAAACAGGATATGATGTATGGAGAAAGTCAACCTTTAGTATGGTATGTGAGGTTGTTTGGAATCTATTCCTAAGAATAGCGTAGATAGAGGGAGTGAACTCTGCTTAGCAATATTAACTAAAGGCAAAAAACACATGTCAAATATGTTATCTAATTCACTGCGCTTGGGAGGATGGAATATTATGAGCCTGTATATAGCTGTATAGAGTAGTAGGCACATGTTGTGTTAATATAAAATCAACACAGCCGTGTAAGCTCAGTATGAAGACTGTAATGCTATGTTACCCATAAAAGTAGGGTTGATGATAACGACACCATGCTTAGCTAGTCTAAGAGTCCCAATAAACTGGTGCTATATGTGATTAAAGGGCTAGTACATGAATAATAAAAACAGAAATTCTAACTATATATAAGAGGTGTTAGGTACTTGCATATATATAATACTTCATGCTATTAGTAGTGTAATTATGCCTTACTATACCACATAATAGGATGGCTGCAGGCATAGGAAGAATCTCATGTCAAAGACACAGCCTTTCTACTGAATATATCCAATGGGGTCTAAGGAGCATGAACAAACTATGCAGCAATTTGCCTAATACAGTACTGTGGGTATATAGAAAAGTGTGTACACATACATAGAGGTCTGCCAGTATAGTTAGGACTCATATATCAAACATTGTTATCATTAAAGTCAAGAAGTCTCAGGGCAACGTATCTAAGAATATTGCAGACAGGTAGACGGATGGAGTCCGTACATAATTATGATAAACCCACTTTATCTGCTCACTTAATACTGTCCTACCCTATGCCAACTTTCATTGTGATATTTCTTCTATTTGGGGGCTGGAGGTTCAGGTGTGTTGATCCGGACCTAAGAAACAAGGAGATTCATAAAGAGTTAGTTGTATAAGGCTGCTCCGCTATTTCGATTCTTCCAGGGTGTTGAGAGGGCCCATCTAGGTCGTCACCAGATGGAACTGAAGTAGAAGTGCCATTAGATCGCTGTGAGCTGGGAACTGTAAGTGGTATAGCTTGTGAGTCAGAGTCATTCCGGTTGTAGCCGAACTTTGCTGTCTCAGCCGTGAGGTCTTTCTCAGTGAAGATATTCACTAGAGCTGAAAGTGGTGTTACATCCTCATGGGAAGGATCGGCTGCATCCTCCCCAGCTAAGTCATCATTCAGCTGAGAATATTGTCCAGTAGGGTGCCGTAAGTTAGTGGAGTGTGTGGCTACAGCTGCGGGTACATCTTTGCGATAGGGGGATAGCATTCACTGCCCTGTGCAAGTGGCATCCTCCTCTTTTTTAGGTTTGTTGATCACACATATGGCTACGCTGGTTCTTATCATTGTTGTGAGGTTATCAAATTTAATGTCGATCTCCGCCTCAAACTTTTTTAGATATGTGTAAATGGTAAGGTAGGCTTCCTCCTGTTTCTAAGCCATAGTAGATAGGTGTCAGAACGGTTTTGGTCAGAGTGATGTTAGTTATTGAATTACCCTGTTACGGGGGGGGGTTGAGGCCCACACGAATGTTAAACCGCGTCAATCCAGTTTCCTTAGTGCAATTCTATGTAGAAGTGTCACCAGTCAGTGCTAGTAGTAATGAGGTATCAAATCAGACTGGTTTCTATCTTAGATGGCATAGTAGAAGTCTGATAATGGCTTAACGAAGTTTGTCTTCGCCAGTGTGAGAAATGCTGCTGGCCATGATAGCTGCCTGGACACTCCCCCTCGATTAATGCTTTTTATGATGCAAGCAAGCATTGGTATCTCTCATCCTGTCAGTGGAAGCCAGTGATGTTTTCTAGCCAACCAGCATTCTCAAGAAGAGGGAGGGAAGTCAGAGGGTGATTTTTACCTTATTGCAGAGTTGCTCAGAGGATCAGATCTGTTTTTCTCTTCACTGTGTTAGCAGTGCCAGTTACTGTGTGACTGTGCCCTCCTAACTGACAGACATATTATAGAATATAGCATTAGCTTAATTAGCAAATAGCATTTCAATAGCTTGCTTTTTGGATCCTGTCTGCTTTAGAGAAAGAGATTGCAATTTATTATTATTTATTTATTAACCCTTTTGTTGCATAGCTAAGCAGCTCCTGACTTTGCACTTAATATAAGTTAAGTTTCATTATACTACTTCTTTCTCATAGATACTCTAACCTGGGAATCTGTGTTCCCCTAGGGGGCGCTAATAATCGATCCTCTATACAGGACCCAGCATATCAATAGAAGTGACACAAATTAATAAACTTAACTTTATCTTTAAGAATAGAGTCCTTTTATTTGCAAATGTATTTGATGCCTGAATAAGGGTTAATAGATCTGAAACGTCGCTTGATGTCTGTATTACAATAAAGAGAGGAACTGTATCTAGTGCTGTGGACATTACCTTTAACACTTGTGATTGGGGAATTTGGCAGAGTCCCTGTCTTCATGTGCACTAACATTCCCAAGTGCTGCTGTTTCTGTTGGGCAGAGCGTGCTCTTCACTTCAGACCTATGGAGTGCACCCAACTCACAGCACATCTTCCTATCGTTGATGGCGCACTGGTGGCAACCCAACACCTCTGGGGGAGAACCGTCGCTGGAAGGCAACAGGAACTTGGGTATCATTCCTTCCTTCTCCACACAGAGGTTATAGATCACCCGCATACCTCAGCCAACATTTTGTCAGGCCTGAAAAAAATGCTGCAGAAATGAGTTGGAGAGCAGGCTGGGACCAATGTTCACATGGGCTTCATAGTTACAGATGGAGCAGCTAACATGGTCAAAGCCCTTCAAGATGGGGATTTGGTGTGAGTTCTGCAGGCACATCCTACATCTTTTTGTGAGAGCCTCTCTCCCAATCAATGGTGAAGGCAGGCTAGCTAACGAGCGGTATCGTAAGATCACTGGACACTTCCACTGCAGTGTGAAGGGTAGCCAGATGTTGAGGGATGAACAAGACAGGGCAGGTCTGCCCCAGCACCACATTCGTCAAGATGTGTCTAACTGTTGGAATTCAACTTTGGACATGCTGGAGTAGATCTTGGAATAGCAGAGGGCAATACACCCCTTGTCTTCCAAAGAGCACATTGGGGTGATGCACACTCTTGTCAGAGAAGAATGGATGAAAATAAGGCAGGTAGTGGAAGTCCTTCATCTAATCAGAGATGCCACTGAAGATAGTCAAGATAGCGCAAGCCTGGGTCAGGTAGTTCCAATATTTTATCACCTGATCAGCACAATAATTATGCCTGTGGCAGGCCCTATTCTGTGGTAGGGAATGCACTGTCTGTAGTTGCCCAGGAGCTCCTTTCATGTCCACCTAGCAGCATCCAAAGTGAGAGGATATTATCTATAACTGGCAACACTCTCATGCCTCATTTTTAAATTTCTATGTTCCAAAGAAGGGATACCCTCCATTACAGTTCCATGATGATTGAATTAAAATTGTCAAATTTCTCTGTTTAGGTAATAATTTAACAATCCATTAAATGTCACAAAGGTTTTATACTGCTTGATTGTGACTACTTGAGTTGTGTGTTATGTAGTACTACTAATATCATTTGCCCCTCGCCATGATGATGGATCCAAAGTCTCAATGCCAATTAACTGAGACTTTGATACTGTATGCTTCTGTGTCCATTTTTAAAATGTCATCTGCTTCATAAGGGTTGGGTTCAGCTGTGAGGCATGAGAGTGTTGTCAGTTATAGAGAATATTCTCTCACATTGGATGCTTCTAAATGGACTTGAAAGCAGCTCCCAGGCAACTGCAGACAGAGCATTCCAGACAGTAGTATGCTACTAATGGATCAGAAGTAGAAGGTAATAGAGGTTCATTGAGGTAAGCATTCACCATGTCTGAAGCACTACTCTCACTTGTAGGGGTATGAGGGGGCCTGCTCAGATTATCCAGGACTCTGTATCAAAATTTGGTTGCTTTTCTGGGCTGCCAGGTCTCACCATGTCTGTTATGATGAGCCATGAAAGATGAACTTAAGGTGTGGTAGGCAGGCAGCAGAGATGTGTGTACTCAGGCTCATACAGTATCAAAATCTCAGTAATTGGCGCTGAGACTTTGGGTCCCTCACCCTGGTTGTGGGCCAAGGATTTAATTAAATATTATATCTTGTTTGGTTAACAGATACAGACTGTCCCACCAAGAGTGTAGCTTCAATAAACTCAATGTGTGGAAGGCAGCAGGGCTGGTACTAGGATTTTTGGTTACACAGCTGAAGACACATTTTGCCTCCCCACCTAAAGGGACATTAAACCTCAAATTTTTCCAAACCTTGAGGACATTGAAGTTACAGTCTCAGTGTGACAGTCTGTGCCTGTTAAACAAACATGATATAATATACATAATTTATATAACATATATTGTTTTGTTTCTGATAATATACATAATTTAATATTTAATGAAATCATTTGTCCACCACCAGGATGAGGGAGCGCCAATTACTGAGACTTTAATACTGTAAGCTCCTGTGTAAACACATCTGTGCTGTCTGCCTTCCAAACCTTGAGGTCATTGAAGCTACAGTCTCAGTGTTACTGTCTGGGCCTGTTTATCAAACATAATATTATTTAATTAAATCCTTCACCCACCAAGTATTAGTGTCAATTACTGAGACTTTATGTTCCTGCTGCTACCCTGCAATAAAAAAAAGATCATGCTGCCTTTAATTTAACATTGTGGATCCTTAGTGAACAAAGAACGGCTGTGGTCACGGATCAGACACACCTTTGGATTATGATACATACATACAACTTTATCCTTCACCCACCACCAAGGTGAGGGATTCAAAGTCTTAGTGCTAATTACTGAGACTCTAAGACTCCATCATCTTCCTTCATCATCCTTCTGAAAACCAAATTATAACCTACCTAGCTTTCCTAACCCAGTAACTAGTAGCTAGTGCTAAGTAAGTATCATTAACCTTTAAACCAAACCAATGTAACACTAGTATTATATCTTTGTATCTCTCGTCTCTATTACTAGTACTAACCACCCTTCACTTTCCTAATCTAATATCTATCTAAATATCTATTTTTATCCATCAACAGATGGTGTCAAAATGGCAAAAATTTGGTATGGTTTACTGGCGTACCCTTCACCCCTGGATAACACAGGTTAGTTAGCAATGCTTGTAATGTGGTGTCTCAAGCAAATCACGAACAGAGTTTTTTAAACTTCTCCTTCAGCTTCTTCATCAAGGCATCATCAAAGGTGTGTTCATAACCAATAATATCCATATTTTCTTTTTCATCATAGGTTCAGGTAGAAAAGAAGAGGCATGTGACGTTAAAGATTGTCCTCTGTCCTGGTTGCCTACTACTGCTGGAGGTAGATGCCAGTCTTGGGGCGCTCTGGCTTTCTTAGGCAGTCTTGCTCATCCTCTGATCACCAAGAACACCCTGAGGAGTAGAACAAATGAGCCTGATAGACTGAAAGTGTGTGTGGTGTATGAAGTGAAGCATGGAGTCATCAAATTGTGTGCTCACAACCGATAACATCCATGCTTCTTTTTCATCATAGGTTCGGGTGGAAAAGAAGACCAAATACATTCAGTTGGTGATGATGGGGCATCTTGAGGGGACTAATAATTCAGAAAATCCCCATTATCAACTGGCTTTGTATTAAGTGTACTACATCAGATCAGTCAGCTCAGCAAACTGGCAGCACTCAGACGACTTTACCAGGAGGAATCATCCTTGATACATCAGGAAGGTTTCTAGGTGGTGTAGCACACATTTGTCTCTTGTGATTGGCTGACTAGATGTGTTCATCAACCAGCAACAACTAGAGTTCCCAGTTTGAAAACATTGCTTATCCTTCAGCAAAGGATATTAAGAGAATAAAGCAAATGTAATAATAGAAGGCAATTGGAAAGTTAAATTTGTATGTTGTATCTGAATAATCATAAAAGAAAGAAAACTGGATTTCACTATGAAACCCAAATATGTTCTTTCATGATTCAGATAGTGCAAGAGCATACATTTCTAAGCAAACTTTCATTTAATTTCTTTTACCAATTTTGCTTCATTATCTTGATATCCTTTGTTGAAGGTGCAGCAATGCACTACTTGGAGGGAGCTAGCTAGTTGTTAAGCCAATAAGAAGAGGAATAAATGCATAACCACCAAACATCTGCTAGCTCCCTTCCTGCTTCTGAACCTTAGTCTACCTGTAGGTAAGATTTAAAACAAAGGATATGAAGAAAAAGAAGCAAATTACTAATAATAAAATAACACCAAGATTACAAGTTATGCGCTAAACCAGGTGTGTAAATAACGCAAAGAAATGAGCGGTATCGCACTCTCCATAGCACTGCCATTACTGAAGTTACTGAAAAAACTTCTTGTCCGTTAAGCTCCATACCGCACAAAACCCAAGGCCTGACTTGACGTGCTCGTGCAAGTTTTCCCCCATAGACATCAATCGAGAGAAAGTGTTAGAAAAAAAAACGCTATAAAAAATCGCTATAACGCAACCCCATTGATGTCTATGGCGAAAAGAAAGTTACATTCAAACCTAACACCCTAACATAAACTGATTTGAACAGCCAATAGGATTTAAGCAGCTCTCATCCTATTGGCTGATTTGATTTTTTCATGCAATATGAATGCAACGGTACCCCAATATAAAAGGGGTACCTTGCATTCAATCCTCAGTGTGCGGCGACGATCGTATAAAGAGGATCCTCCATGCTGGATGGCTCTGCGGTTGCCGGTCCTGTTCTGGTATGACCTCTGCTTCATGCCGCCTTCGCCCTGGATGAAGATAGAAGAGGTTCCCGTGCTGGATGAAGATGTCGCTGCCTAGAAGAAGACCTTCACCGCCTGGAAGAAGACCTTCTCCACCATACTTCAGGAACGGTGAGTAGCTATTTGGGGGTTAGACTCAGGTTTTTTTTTTTTATTAGGGCTTTTTTATTTTAATGGGCAGTAAAAGAGCTGAATGCCCTATTAAGGGCAATGCCCATATGAAAGCCCCTTTTTAGACTTAGATTTTTTTATTTTGAGGGGTTGGTTGGGTGGGGAGGGTTTACTGTTAGGGCAGACTTGGCTATTTTTTAATGTAAAAGAGCTGTTTCATTTAGAGCAATGCCCTACAAAAGGCCCTTTTAAGGGCTTTTGGTAGTTTACTGTTAGGTTAGGGGTGTTTTTATTTTGGGGTGGCATTTTTGTATAGGGCTATTAGATTAGGTTTCATTTTTATTATTTTGGATAATTTTGTAATCTTACTGTTTTATTATAATTTGTAATTTTTTTTTTATTTTTTTTTTTTAAATAGATAAATGAACATAAGAGCTTCAAGAGCATATATGTAAATAATAAAGATACATAATACGGCACTTGTAAAACATTACAAAGTATGGAGCAGTTACATATAAGAAAAGCATAATAGAAAATGCTGGGTGTCAAGGTCCATTGTCTGTTAATCTCCCAAACTTTCCCGCCACCTCTCAGGGTGGGAGTGTTAGAGGTCAAAATCCACAAGGAGACAGACATAATTTGTTTTTTTAGCGGTTTTTTTTGGTAATGTTACCTGCTCCTTGCATCTTCGATTATCACTTCTTCCCATGCTAGACTGCAGGACTTCTCTGGAATGCTCTCCCTAACCTGCCTTCTTTTAAATGCTCCCTAAAGACATTTTTGTTCAGATAAGCCTACCACCCAACTCGGTAACAAATTAAGCCCACTTACCAAATAATCCAACTCTGTATTAACATTTTTCTCACCCTTGCAGTCCTCACCTCCTGTTTCTCACCATGCTTCCTTTCTAGACTATAAATTCCCATGGGAATAGGATCCTTAACTCCTCTTGTATGTGCTTGTCAAATTTTGTCTTGTCTCTTTTAAGTTTTGTATCATTGTTTTATTTAAACAAATTGTGCCTATGGACAGTGCTGTGGAATATGTTGACACTATATAAATAAAGTATAATAATAGACACTTTCAGTATATGTTACCATACTAGTTGTTACTGTACCTTCAAGTAAACTTTTTTTTAATCAAAGATGCAGTGCCGAAAAACTAGATGTATAAATAAAAGAATAAGTTTAAGAATTACATAGAATGACAAAATTAAAGCTTTTATAGCTGATCACAGCTTCAGATAAAGAAAAATGGCAAGAATCTGTTCTGCAGCTCAAAACTAATATACACAGCCATTAATTACGTTTTTGTCTGAAATTTACGGTAGTGAAGGATTATAGTTGCTTTAGGCAAAGGAGTTTTTTTTCATACTTGTCATTCAGTATTCAAATTAAAGGAAAATCAGTGCCACCCAGTGGATTTTAATGATACTGCATATTAAAGTTTATCATTTTTTAGGATGAGCTTGAATTTTTTTTAATGATATTTTTATTGTATTTTTTCTCATAACTCTCATATGGCTAACTTACATTTTTATACTTTATAAAAATCTTCAAATTAATGTAAGATTTAGTAATGGGCTGGGTTAACTTTTCTTACCTAACTCAAGAGAAATATAATGCACTCATACACATGCTTCCAGATTCATTTGAAATGTCAGTTTATAAGTATGAATCCAGTTGACTAGATACTCTGTTGTGAATACTTTTATAAAATGATATTTTCTGTGCATTACTGCTCAGAAATTAAAAAAAGTTTTGAAAGGGGAGGGATGAGTCGCTACACTACAGAAAAAAAGGGAAATCAAGGTGGGGAGCCATACATAATGATCACGTGTAGAAAGGAAACCTACACTACAGAAAAATATTAATAAATAAATAAATAAAAAATAAATAAATAAAAGCTGGTTACTGGCTGTAAGCTGCCAGTACCTAAAATGGCTGCTTCTAGTGGGAGGGTTAGAGAGCTGTTTGGGAGGGATCAGAGAGGTGGGAGGGTTGAGGAGGGTTCTCTACACTGCAGGAAAAAAAAGCCCTAATTTGCATACTGTCAGACTGTCTGCTAATTAGGGTTGCCACCTGCCCCGGTTTCACCGGGACTGTCCCGGTCTGAGGCTCTGTGTCCCGTGTCCGGGAACTAGCCTCAAATGCCCCGGGTTAAGCGCTCCCCTGGCGCAGCAGTGAGCAGACTTTACAAAAAATTAGCTGGCCAGAGGAGCGCTTAGCCCGGGGGTTACAGGAGCGATGCATGTGAGGATTCACACTTAGTACTACTTACTTACTAAGAGTGCACTTAGTAAGTTAGTATATTTGCAAACTTTTTATTGGTGACAGTGGGAGTCGGACAGTGGGAGGGGGGAAGAGGGTCGAGGGAGTCATCACATCCGGCTGCAGGCTGCGCAGCCTGCAGCTGAGAGCGGCAGAGAGAGCTTTGAAGCAGGTGTTGGTGCGGTGGCTGCACGGCGGGCTGTCTCTCTGCCTGCCGAAAAATGGCATTGTTACCTTCATGGTACCACCTCCCGTCGACTGTGCAGCAGCCTTCCTAGTTCCTAAGCCAACAAGTGCAGAGCAGCCACAGACTCAGAGAAACTGTGAGTGATACTTGGCAGTGTCTGCTGTTTTTAAATTCAAATTGGTATGGTTATTTTTTTTTGTGGGGGCTGCCTTAATTATGTGTAAATATAATATATATATATATATATATATATATATATACAGGGGGAATACAAAAGTAATACTAATATAAAAGAAATACTTTTGTATTCCCCCTGTAAATACAATTTCACATCTTTATAGATATTGATTCAATGTTGATATATAACTTTATGTCAGTATATGCTCTATGTATAGCTATATATTTCCCCTGTCTGTTCTCCTACACTGGACACTGTCTGCCTGTTACCTAAGCCCCCCTCATGATTTTTACGACACCTCCTCCTCTCCCTGCACTGTCTTCTTAGCTATTCTGTGTTTTAAGATACAATCTGTAAATTCCATTGAATTAGTCAGTATTGCTTCAGACTTGATAAAGGAAGGAACTCTTCCGAAAGCTTGTCAACTTATAAATGTATAGTTAGTCCAATAAAAAAGTATCATTGCTCAATGCAATACTCTTGTTATTTTGATATTTATATAATATATAATATATAATATATATATATATATTATATATAATATATATATATATATTATATATAAATATAATATATAATATATATATTATATATAATATATAATATATATATATATAATATATATAAAATTGCAGAGGTGAACGGCACTCACGAGTATGTCAGCTACCTGGTGCTCACACTAGGGAGAGACAAACAGTAAAGCAGTTATGGATCCCACGGACGGACTCCGTGTTGCAGCAAGGACCCAAATGAAGCAGGCACACAGGTTTTTTCAAAAACACTCCGGTTTATTGGCAAAGTTGATTACCAAACGTTTCGGCTCACACACAAGCCTTTGTCAATGGTGTACAAAACCAAATGTGAAAAACTAGAACACAAACTAACCTTAAATACCCACCCAGCCCAAGTGATAGACCAATCAGAGAGAGTAACCGCGGCACACCCACTCACACAGACCTAAACAGCTTATTGCCGGGCTCAATGTGGGCGTCACATGACATCATCACGTTACCGCCGTCCTGTGTGTAACCACGGAAACATGCGTAACCATGGAGACAAAGCATACACAAATGTACTGTGCGGGTGCGCTGGCGGGTAAGCCTCTGATGGGAAACATATCAATTAATCAAACAGTGATCTGAATACCCCTATATACAAATACAATAAAAGAATAGGTATCTATCTATATGCAACATTGAGACAAACCTAATATGTAGCTTATAACGTAAATAGCGCTACCGAAACCCAAAGTATCAAAAACTAATAACACAGCCCTCTATACTCATGGTATCAAGGCATGTGGGGAGGTAGCAGGTGAGGGCATGAAAAACAATCTCAAGCCCCCTGGATATTTAGGCAGGTATACATTGCATCATGCCAGAGGAGTAGGTAGAAATTAAGTCCTGGATGACTCCCAATCCTTCACATCTCATTTGTGTTTATACCAACAGCCAAAGTCTATGTTGACATTCAGGCCTCGAGGGGCAACTGTGTCCAGTGTGAAGATCCAACGGGATTCCATTCTTAATAGTGCCAGTCCTCTGTCACCACCACGTCTGTTGTGGGGCACATGGTCAATCAGCATCACTCGCAAAGAGGAAACAGAGTGTCCTGCAGTTGCAAAATGTCGCGCAACCGGTTGTTCTGATCGACCTTTTTCTATTGCTTGACGAATTGCTGTTTTATGGTTAGCCAAACGTTCTTTGAACGCTGTCACTGTTTTGCCTATGTAGAATTTGGAACATGGGCAAATAATGGCATACACCACATATTCCGATGTGCAGGATAATCGATGTCTTATTTTGTATCTTTTGTTGTTATGGGGATGTTGAAATGATGTCCCAGCAATGAGATTGTTGCAAGTGACACAATTGCCACATTTGTAACATCCTGGTTTCCCTCTTGTGAGCCATGTCTGTTTTTCATAGCAGTGTGTGGGATCACTGAGTACTAGTAGATCCCTGAGGTTACTTGCTCGCTTGTATACCACCCGGGGTACCGGAGCATCCACAAAAGGTAGACTAGTATCCTTGGAGAGCATCATCCAATTCTTCCTTATCACATTCTGAAGCATCCCTGATCCCGGAGTGTAAGTAGTTACAAAGTTCATCCGTTTAGGTTGTTCCGTTACTGTCCGTTTCGGGATAGTGTCATTCTGGGTGAGCCGTATTGCTTCACTCTTTTGTTGATCTATTAGCATAGGTGGATATCCTCTGCTCAGAAATTTTTGTTACATTTCTTCAAGCTGTCTCTCTTTTCGGGAGTCATCCGTGTTGTTCCGGATGACCCGCAGGAGTTGTGAGGAGCTAACACCATCTCTCTGGAATCTAGGGTGGAAACTCTGGTAATGGAGTATAGAATTCTTGTCAGTGGGTTTATTGAACAAGGTGGTGTGCAATTTATCACCATTATGTGTTATTACTCTGAAAATTTCCAGGTCAAGAAAATGAATCTGATTGTTATTATGTTCCATTTTAAATTTAATCGTGGAGTTAAGGGTGTTTAATCCTTCAACCCACTCAATAAGTTTTTCAGGGGTATCACCCCAAATCAAGAAGACATCGTCTATGTATCTGCGATACATTTTGATGGGGTTCTGCCTGGAGAATATATTGTATTTTTCATACATCGCCATATAAATGTTAGCATACGATGGGGCCATATTTGACCCCATCGCAGTGCCCATAACTTGTAAGAAGTACTCGTTTTCAAATCGAAAATAGTTTTTCTCCAGGCAGAACTCCATCAGATGCAGCAGAAATTCCACAGGTGGACCAGTATATAGTGGGTTGTCAATCAGGATTTGTCGTACCATGTTGATACCATGCCCATGGGGTATCACCGTGTATAAACTTACTACGTCCATAGTAACTAGAGTGTCAGTAGGGGCCAGATTATCAAAGTCTTTCAGTAGTTTAATGAGTTCAGAGGAATCTCGGAGATGGGACTGAGTGTTTTGAACCACTGGTTGTAGGTAGAAATCAATGAATTCTGCTAAGGGTTGCATCAATGATCCCCTGGCAGACACAATAGGTCTGCCGGGGGGATCTTCGAGGGACTTATGGATTTTGGGCAGTAAATATAGTATTGGGCAGATTGGATGATCAACTGAAAGAAAGCCCAACACATCATCATCAATTACCCCAGCTTGATGTGCCAAGCCCAAGAATTCATCAATTTCTCTTTTAAAAGTTTTGGTAGGATTAGATTGTAGTTTGCGGTAGGTATTATGGTCACGTAGTTGTTTAAAAGCCTCACCTCTATACTGTACATAGTCAAGTATCACTGTGGCCCCACCCTTATCCGCTGGCCTTATGACTATGTCTTTGTCAGTGGACAGAGACTTAATTGACCGTCTTTCAGCACTTGTAATATTGTCTCTTGGCAGAGGCATATCTTTGTATAGTTCAGTAAGGGTGGTTGTACAGATATGGTGGAATGTTTTTATTGACGAATGTGTGTTAGTCGGTTCAAAGGTGCTGCTTGCTTTAAATTGTTTAGGGGTCTGATTCTCCTTATCTTTAAAGAAGTCTTTAAGCTTCAACTGCCGTTGGAATCTACCCATGTCTACCATCAAATCAAAAAGGTCACAGTGGGGGGTGGGTACAAAGGACAATCCTCTATTAAGGATTCTTAATTCGTCACCTGTAAGAGGTCGTTTACTTAAATTATAAATTATTGTGTCTTTTTCTGTCGTGGCTGGTTTTTTCATTTTGCCCCGCCCCCTCCTGATGCTGCCGCCTCGGGGCCTACGGCTAAAGGGGGTTTCTGTGCAGATCTTGTGAGTGCCCCACTTGCAGTGCTGTTAGTAGTGTTCTGAGTTTCACCTTCTGAGGAGTCCCCCCCACTACTGTCTACTGTGGTGAGATTAATTTGTCTGTTCTTGTTAAACGGTGTTCTCCTACGTCCACCCCAAGTGGAGTCCTTCCCAAATAACCAGCTGTATACTTTTTTCTCTCTATAGTCGTTCTCAACCGTGACAAATTTTTTGTTCTTAAATGTTAGTAAGTCCTGTTTGTATTTTTCTATTTGTGTTCTTAATTTAGTGATCCAGTCTGTTGAACTGTCAGATGTAAGTACAGTTAATAAGGTGTCTTTAACAGTGTCAATTTCTTTTTTAATATTAACTTTTAGTCTAGTGACCTCCTCAATGACTAATAACATCAGATCATGTGAGCATTTACTTAAAATTCCACACCACCTTCTGCAAAACTCTATGTTGTTCCTGCCTAGGGTGGGGATATTCTTTACTCGAAATCCCCTGGGAATAAATTTCAATTTATGATACTTAGATAAGTAAACAGCATGAAGGTGAAAGTCTACCTCTTTCCTTTCAAGATGTAGTAGTTTGTGATAGATATTGTTTGGTGTCTCACCTTTTGTCTCCTCCAACTCCTGCAGGTCTGCCTCACAACGGATGCGAGCCGCATCTGCTTCCGTAAAAGCAAAGTCCTCTATATTGCTATAAGGATCCTCAATGTTGGGCACTTCTTGAGTAGTAGGTGGTGTTTCCATACCCGTCTCAGTCAGAATCGATGCAATGTATCACAAAGGTTGTCTTGTTGCACAATAGCAAGGTTGGTTTTGAAAAGTATCCACAGTCACTTGATGTAATTTCAAGAGGGGGAGTCTCACCCCACAGTATCAGAGCGGGTGCACGTATCAAAAGAATGTACACAAAATTGCAGAGGTGAACGGCACTCACGAGTATGTCAGCTACCTGATGCTCACACTAGGGAGAGACAAACAGTAAAGCAGTTATGGATCCCACGGACGGACTCCGTGTTGCAGCAAGGACCCAAATGAAGCAGGCACACAGGTTTTTTCAAAAACACTCCGGTTTATTGGCAAAGTTGATTACCAAACGTTTCGGCTCACACACGAGCCTTTGTCAATGGTGTACAAAACCAAATGTGAAAAACTAGAACACAAACTAACCTTAAATACCCACCCAGCCCAAGTGATAGACCAATCAGAGAGAGTAACCGCGGCACACCCACTCACACAGACCTAAACAGCTTATTGCCGGCAATAAGCTGTTTAAAATGGAACATAATAACAATCAGATTCATTTTCTTGACCTGGAAATTTTCAGAGTAATAACACCTAATGGTGAATTGCACACCACCTTGTTCAATAAACCCACTGACAAGAATTCTATACTCCATTACCAGAGTTTCCACCCTAGATTCCAGAGAGATGGTGTTAGCTCCTCACAACTCCTGCGGGTCGTCCGGAACAACACGGATGACTCCCGAAAAGAGAGACAGCTTGAAGAAATGTCACAAAAATTTCTGAGCAGAGGATATCCACCTATGCTAATAGATCAACAAAAGAGTGAAGCAATACGGCTCACCCAGAATGACACTATCCCGAAACGGACAGTAACGGAACAACCTAAACGGATGAACTTTGTAACTACTTACACTCCGGGATCAGGGATGCTTCAGAATGTGATAAGGAAGAATTGGATGATGCTCTCCAAGGATACTAGTCTACCTTTTGTGGATGCTCCGGTACCCCGGGTGGTATACAAGCGAGCAAGTAACCTCAGGGATCTACTAGTACTCAGTGATCCCACACACTGCTATGAAAAACAGACATGGCTCACAAGAGGGAAACCAGGATGTTACAAATGTGGCAATTGTGTCACTTGCAACAATCTCATTGCTGGGACATCATTTCAACATCCCCATAACAACAAAAGATACAAAATAAGACATCGATTATCCTGCACATCGGAATATGTGGTGTATGCCATTATTTGCCCATGTTCCAAATTCTACATAGGCAAAACAGTGACAGCGTTCAAAGAACGTTTGGCTAACCATAAAACAGCAATTCGTCAAGCAATAGAAAAGGGTCGATCAGAACAACCGGTTGCGCGACATTTTGCAACTGCAGGACACTCTGTTTCCTCTTTGCGAGTGATGCTGATTGACCATGTGCCCCACAACAGACGTGGTGGTGACAGAGGACTGGCACTATTAAGAATGGAATCCCGTTGGATCTTCACACTGGACACAGTTGCCCCTCGAGGCCTGAATGTCAACATAGACTTTGGCTGTTGGTATAAACACAAATGAGATGTGAAGGATTGGGAGTCATCCAGGACTTAATTTCTACCTACTCCTCTGGCATGATGCAATGTATACCTGCCTAAATATCCAGGGGGCTTGAGATTGTTTTTCATGCCCTCACCTGCTACCTCCCCACATGCCTTGATACCATGAGTATAGAGGGCTGTGTTATTAGTTTTTGATACTTTGGGTTTCGGTAGCGCTATTTACGTTATAAGCTACATATTAGGTTTGTCTCAATGTTGCATATAGATAGATACCTATTCCTTTATTGTATTTGTATATAGGGGTATTCAGATCACTGTTTGATTAATTGATATGTTTCCCATCAGAGGCTTACCCGCCAGCGCACCCGCACAGTACATTTGTGTATGCTTTGTCTCCATGGTTACGCATGTTTCCGTGGTTACACACAGGACGGCGGTAACGTGATGACGTCACGTGACGCCCACATTGAGCCCGGCAATAAGCTGTTTAGGTATGTGTGAGTGGGTGTGCCGCGGTTACTCTCTCTGATTGGTCTATCACTTGGGCTGGGTGGGTATTTAAGGTTAGTTTGTGTTCTAGTTTTTCACATTTGGTTTTGTACACCATTGACAAAGGCTCGTGTGTGAGCCGAAACGTTTGGTAATCAACTTTGCCAATAAACCGGAGTGTTTTTGAAAAAACCTGTGTGCCTGCTTCATTTGGGTCCTTGCTGCAACACGGAGTCCGTCCGTGGGATCCATAACTGCTTTACTATATAATATATATATATATTTATTTATTATATATATATAATATTAATATATATATATAATATTTATATATATATATATAATATTATATATATATAATATATATATATATATATATATATATAATATTATATATATATATATATATATATATATATATATATATATATATATATATATATATATATATATATATATACAGGGAGTGCAGAATTATTAGGCAAGTTGTATTTTTGAGGATTAATTTTATTATTGAACAACAACCATGTTCTCAATGAACCCAAAAAACTCATTAATATCAAAGCTGAATAGTTTTGGAAGTAGTTTTTAGTTAGTTTTTAGTTATAGCTATTTTAGGGGGATATCTGTGTGTGCAGGTGACTATTACTGTGCATAATTATTAGGCAACTTAACAAAAAACAAATATATTCCCATTTCAATTATTTATTTTTACCAGTGAAACCAATATAACATCTCAACATTCACAAATATACATTTCTGACATTCAAAAACAAAACAAAAACAAATCAGTGACCAATATAGCCACCTTTCTTTGCAAGGACACTCAAAAGCCTGCCATCCATGGATTCTGTCAGTGTTTTGATCTGTTCACCATCAAAATTGCGTGCAGCAGCAACCACAGCCTCCCAGACACTGTTCAGAGAGGTGTACTGTTTTCCCTCCTTGTAAATCTCACATTTGATGATGGGCCACAGGTTCTCAATGGGGTTCAGATCAGGTGAACAAGGAGGCCATGTCATTAGATTTTCTTCTTTTATACCCTTTCTTGCCAGCCACGCTGTGGAGTACTTGGACGCGTGTGATGGAGCATTGTCCTGCATGAAAATCATGTTTTTCTTGAAGGATGCAGACTTCTTCCTGTACCACTGCTTGAAGAAGGTGTCTTCCAGAAACTGGCAGTAGGACTGGGAGTTGAGCTTGACTCCATCCTCAACCCGAAAAGGCCCCACAAGCTCATCTTTGATGATACCAGCCCAAACCAGTACTCCACCTCCAACTTGCTGGCGTCTGAGTGGGACTGGAGCTCTCTGCCCTTTACCAATCCAGCCACGGGCCCATCCATCTGGCCCATCAAGACTCACTCTCATTTCATCAGTCCATAAAACCTTAGAAAAATCAGTCTTGAGATATTTCTTGGCCCAGTCTTGACGTTTCAGCTTGTGTGTCTTGTTCAGTGGTGGTCGTCTTTCAGCCTTTCTTACCTTGGCCATGTCTCTGAGTATTGCACACCTTGTGCTTTTGGGCACTCCAGTGATGTTGCAGCTCTGAAATATGGCCAAACTGGTGGCAAGTGGCATCTTGGCAGCTGCACGCTTGAATTTTCTCAGTTCATGGGCAGTTATTTTGCGCCTTGGTTTTTCCACACGCTTCTTGCGACCCTGTTGACTATTTTGAATGAAACGCTTGATTGTTCGATGATCACGCTTCAGAAGCTTTGCAATTTTAAGAGTGCTGTATCCCTCTGCAAGATATCTCACTATTTTTTACTTTTCTGAGCCTGTCAAGTCCTTCTTTTGACCCATTTTGCCAAAGGAAAGGAAGTTGCCTAATAATTATGCACACCTGATATAGGGTGTTGATGTCATTAGACCACACCCCTTCTCATTACAGAGATGCACATCACCTAATATGCTTAATTGGTAGTAGGCTTTCGAGCCTATACAGCTTGGAGTAAGACAACATGCATAAAGAGGATGATGTGGTCAAAATACTCATTTGCCTAATAATTCTGCACTCCCTGTATATATATAATATTATATAAATATATATATATATATAATATTATATATATATATATATATATATATATATATATATATATATTATATATATATATTATATATAAAAATTGATTTCATAATGAATTTGAGGCAGCGAGAAGCCACGCCCCAAGCCACACCCCAAGTCACACCCTCTCCACGCCCACTTACAAAGTGTCCAGGAATTTTCTGGGCAAAAGGTGGCAACCCTACTGCTAATACCTAAGATAGACATGAGGAGAGTGAGTGGGGGATGGAAGAAAACTGGGAGGTACCAGGAAGGTGTCAGGTGGGAGGGTAATCTCTACATTGCAATACTATTACCCTTACCACTGGGATATCTCAGTGTCAAGGCACACTGAACACTGGCACTGATACAGATGATCTCTATTCTTCTGGGCTCCAATAGGAAAAACTCACTTGTCTTGAGTTAAAATGTTTAAAAACTGAAGTAAAGAGGGAGACAGGAATAGTCCTATACCGCGGATAGACTGCGTGAGCCCTCTAGATCTATGCTTACCAATTATACACATATAGAATTGCAAATCAAAACATCAATATGCAAAATAAAACAAAAGTGCTCAATATTAAGTGTACAACACTCGGTCTATGATGAAAAAACACAAACTTAACCCCTCCAAAATAGTAGTGATAATATGATCATTTATATAAATCTAACTAAATCACCAAATGGCAATCCAAATCAAAATAAAATAACAAAACCATTATACAAGAATCAAAATTAGTAATAAAATCACCTTTGAACCCCAACCAATCGTTTAGTCTACCCGTGGTATGGAACTATTAATTGTTCCTTGTAACACGAGTATACAAAGGGTTAACGTTATTTAGAGGAGGTGTGTTTGTTAGATAGTGATTGGCTGTTTTATAGTATATCTCATCAAGGTGTGTTATTAGCAGCATACACCTGAAGAAACATCTTGTCTCGCTGCGAAACTCGTTGTTATGCTGCTGTTATTGAGGGTTGATTCCAGTCTCCCTCTTTATTACTTTTTTATTGATATTGTTTTTTCCAATTGGAGTCTGGATTGAAGAGTAATGATCATCTTTACCAGTGCCTGTGTTCAGTGAGCTGGGATACTGAGATATCCCTGCTGGCTCCTATCAGCACATGAGAGTGCTGCTACATTTGTGAGTATTACAGCCTTACTTGAATTATTGGGCTCAATAGAATACATCCACAGTATTGCACTAGGAGGCCCCTTCTCTGTTTTTACTTTAATAGATGGGATTGTTATCAAGGTTGGGTAGAGCTGCCAAGTGTGATTCCATATAGACACGTTCTTGGGACGTTAAAAAGATTTCATGTCTGAGACTATAGACTGAATCCAGCTAATATCACATCTTTATTTTAGCTGGTGTTTTGCCATTTGAGGCGGCTCCTATTATCTGGGATATCTTTCTCAGTGTTTTGTTATAATTACAAACTAATCTTTATTTCATGATCAATAACCTTTGGATTATTATCTAGCTTATAAAGAAAACCATCTTTAGACAGAAGTTGATCAAAAAGCATTTTAATAAAAACAATCTATTTAAATCAAAACAATCTGATTAAATAAAAAAATCAGATTATTAACCACTCTGTTTCCAATTTATTTACATTATCAAACTGTGCAAAGTTATTGTATATGCACACTTTCTGAGTCACCTGCACCTACTGAGCATGTGCAGGAGTTCACAATGAGTCTGTGATTAGCTGATAGTGTCAAAAAGGTGATGGGATACAGGGTCAAATATCTCATCAGTCCTTATAATGGCATCAACAATCCATTATACTGTTATCAGATACAATTACACAGATACAGATTACACACACCCACTTGTCCAGTGTTGGCTTTGAAAGGTAGACAAATAAGGGGTCTCCAAAAACCCACTGGAATCAATGTAAACCCAGGTTGTAATCAACGTTCTTTATGCTGGTATTGATATTCCAGAATAATGGTGGCAAAACCTCTGGGATTTAATTGGTCTCAAGCTTCTATTACATTAAGCGTAGATACCCAGTACACAAATAACCAACCAATTTAAAGTATAAAGTCATTTAGGGTAAGCCACACTTAACCACATCACATGTATATGCAAATGCACCTGTAAGCCAGCCACAGCCGTAATTAGCCGATCGGGTCGAGATGGTAGTAAAACAAATTCTTTGAGATGCTATTTAATCATGCGTCCAATCTCATAATGATGTGTTAACAATTTGCACAGTGTGTATTAAAGTATGGAACAATCTTACCCTCCTGTTCAGCTTAGTGACCAGACGGCGTCCTTATCGCATCCCACAACAGAGGCCTCTCTCTACACAGCGTGTAATCTCTTGCTTCAGCGTGTGACGTATCCTCGTCTGGGAGCCGGTTCGGACGGCTATTGGTCTGCGCGTGGGTGTGTGTTTAGGCAGCCAGCCTATCTTGAGCAATTCCGTTGCAAAGATCCGTGCTTCACTGGATGGCCCCAACTGTGTAGAAGCAAGCAAATGAAGAACAAGGAGCACCAGATCTATTAAAAACACTTTTATTGTTGAAATAGTTAAAAAACTTCAGCATACAGATAGAGAGGTCGGAATAGTTGTCCCCCTTAGCCGCAATTCAGTCTAGCTAAGGGGGACAACTGTTCTGACCTCTCTATCTGTATGCTGATGAATTCAAAGTTTTTTAAATATTTCAACAATAAAAGTGTTTTAAATAGATTCGGTGCTCCTTGTTCTTCGTTTGCTTGTGATTAGCTGATGGCTGTCACACGATACAGAGGCAGGGACATCGAAAGAAATTTTACAATTTTCCCCCAAAAATAAAGCTACTGCCTTTTTGTTAAGCATTTAATGATTATACAATTCTATTTCAATAGTCATTTAATAGATAATGATTAAATGACACAAAATGTGTAACTGATGTTAAGCAATATCACAATAAAATGAAACTATATGAACAAACAACAACATTTTATGATGTATACAAGCAATACAAAGAGGAACTTCATAGGTTAGAATAAAGCTCTAAGAGTACTGAATCCCTCCCATCTCTCTGGTATTCTAGTCTGACGTATAGCCAAGAAAGGAGAAGTAGAAAGGTAGGAAACTAAAAAGCAGGGAAAATCAAGTGGAAACAAGAACTGACACGAGAAAAAAATAATTGTGTAAAAAATGAAAATGGGTGGGTCTCGTGGGCTCTCACCACCATGAAAGAAATTAATTTATTGTCAGGGTACCAGGAATCAGTTAGAAATGTGAAATGCTAAAATAAATAATAACATAAAATAATAAAAAGTCCAAAAGCCAAACAATAAGCCAGGAGTCAAAGCCAGAGCTGGTAGTCAGACGAGCTGGGTAAATATGGTTGCCAGCTGTCTTTCAAAAAAATACTGGACAGCCAGCAGATAACCAGGGGGGGGCACACACGTTTATTTGAGATTTATTATATATATAAGTCAACTTTATGGGTTACATGTACAAGGACAGTCACTTTAGTTAGAGAAAAATTCACATATATACAGTACATGGTAAATATACATATATACTAAATTTTCTAGGGGGTGGGAATTTTTTTATTTATAATTTACATACACATGATTTATATATATATATATATATATATATATATATATATAAACACACACACACACATGGATATACAGTATATATAATAACAATTATTTAAAAAGACTGAGAGATATAATAACAATTATTTAAAAAGACTGAGAGTGACTGAGACATACCTCATTGTTTTATTAATGTAACAGTTAACTGAGTCTCAGTCCCTGGCTGCTTCAATGGATTATGTTGAATGAGTGGCACTGTTCAATCACAGTCACACACAGTCTATTCCCTTGGCTGGGCAGTGGGCATGCACTATTCTAATTTCTTGCTGGCTCAGAGTCAGACAGCACAGCGGTCAGCTCAGTACTCAGTCACTGCAGCATACAGACTAAGAGCGGGTCTTCTTGCTATCGTGACGTCACGTCACCCGTGTGATCATGTGACGACGTCCGACACAGCGTCAGAAGACAGTTAGTCAAGACAGTTACACAGGCAGATGGGTGGCAGGCAGGCTGGCAGCGCAGAGGGGAGAGGGTCCGACCGCAACTCCGGCTCCGCACACTGTCAGGATCAGATAGATGATGATTCGATCAGCTGGACAGCTAAGCAGAGCCTGAGTTGACACAGGTTGCAGCATCATAGTAAAAAATTTCTAAAGAAAACTACCTAAGGCTATATCCGGTTTTTAAAAAATAAAATTACCGGGCAATTGCCTGAAATACCGGACAGTCCGGTCTAATAAAAGACACCTGGCAACCCTAGTCAGGAGCCAAAGTGGGTAGTCAGACAAGCCGGGGCCAGGAACACAAAGATAAGCAGAGTCAGGAACAGGCCAGGGATTAGGAACCAGAAGGGACATCAAACAAGTCAGGCTATACACAGAGTCAGGAACACAGGAACTCACAGAGAAGTCTGAGACAACGCAAAGGACAAAGGCAAACAGGAGGCAGTTAAAGGGACATGAAACCCATTTTTTTTCTTTCATTATTTAGATAGAGCATGCATTTTTAAACAACATTCTAATTTACTTCTATTACTACGTTGCTTCATTCTCCTGATATCCTTTGCTGAAAAGCATATCTAAATAGGCTTTGTAACTGCTGATTGGTGGCTGCACATATATATACCTTGTGTGATTGGCTCACCCATGTGCATTGCTATTTCTTCAACAAAGGATATCTAAAGAATGATGCAAATTAGATAATAGAAGTAAATTGAAATGTTGTTTAAAGAAAAATATTGGGTTTAGTGTCCCTTTAAATAGGGACTTAAATAGGGACTGATGACATCATCATTCTGGGACTGCAACCCATCTCTCTATGATGATGTTCTTGCGTTTAAGAGGGAGCCTGGAGTAGTGAGCAGAGTTACAAACTCTGCGGCAAACAATGGGAGAAGACAGGTGAGTCTAATATAGCAACAAATAACTATAAATGTCAGTGAGAAAACCTGACATTTATGAGGTGGTGAGAGTCCACAAACCATTACCCTTGGGAACTAATACCCAAGCTATGGAGTGCACGAGAAATCGGACAGGACAACATTTTTTAAGGCAGGTACCTAATTACCAGATACTGCTGCCTAAAGGACTTTCCTACCAAACACATCAAAGTGGTAGAAAGTAAATAAAGTATGTTGCTGCCTTGCAAATTTATTCAATATAATCCTTATTGTTAAAAACACAAGATGAAGAAACTGATCTAGAAAAAAGGGCAATAATGCATTTTGGAAAAGACTTTCCTGCCCCTACGTAAATCTTGGTAATCAGGAGATTTAGCCCAAAAGCTAAAGAAACTGATGTGGCCCTCTGAATTTTACATGGACCAATGAACAAACAAATTAAAGGATGGTCTAAAAACCTTTGTAATTTGAAAGTTTGCTCTTACAATAACTAAATTAAAGGGACAGTATACACCAATTTTCATATAGCTGCATGCAATAGACAATACTATAAAGAACAACATGCACAGATGCTGATCTAAAAATCCAGTATAAAATATTTTAAAAACTTACTTATAAGCTACCAATTTATCACTTTTGATTAGGTTGACTGGAACACCCAGTGACACTTTGGGCTTGGTTAGGCAGCGCAATGTTATTTAAAAATAAGCAAAACTATACATTTTAACAACAAAAAAACCTGTATGGGCTATATCAATGGATCATCTACAAAACATTTATGCAAAGAAAAATCTAGTGTATAATGTCCCTTTAAGTAAGACAGCATCAAATTAATTCTTTGGATTAGGACAAGGAGATGAGCTATAATCTCCGAATTTATGATATCTGAAACATCAGAAAGTCTTTCAGTAGAAGATATTGCTAAAAACAACAAAAACTTCCAAGACAGAAGCTAAATGTCCAAAGCATTAAGGTTAAAAAAAACAACCTGAAAAGTTTCTAAAAAAAAACAAATTAAAGTTCCAAAGAGGAGGACTTGGTTTAGACACTGGACATATCCTGATTAAGCCTGAACAAAGACTTGGGGGCCGATTTACTATGCCCTGAATGCGGCCAACTCGTCCTATCGTCACTGAAAACAGGAGTTAAGAAGCAGCGGTCTAAAGACCGCTGCTTCTTAACAGGATCCGCCGCCTCTGAGCGGTGTACAGCAAACAACTCGATCTTATACGATCGGGTTGATTGACACCCCCTGCAAGCGGACGATTCTGCAGGCGATATTTTTACGCTGCAGCGTATCATGTCCGCCAGGCATTAATAAATCGCCACCTAGATGTCAAGACACATCAATTTTCCTGTAGTATGAAACACAAATAAGACTCTTTAAAGAGCTAGCATTTAAAGGGACAGTCTACACCAGAATTTTTATTGTTTGAAAAGATAGATAATCCCTTTATTACCCATTCCCTAGTTTTGCATTACCAAAACAGTTATATAAATACTCGTTTTACCTCTGTGATTATCTTGTATCTAAGCCTCTGCAAACTGCCCCTTTATTTCAGTTCTTTTGAGAGACATCCATTTTAGCCAATCAGAGCTTGCTCACTGGAACTCCACATGCGTGAGCACAGTGTTATCTACATGATAAACATGAACTAACACCCTCTAGTAGTGAAAAACTGTTAAAATGCCCTGAGAGAAGAGGCGGCCTTTAAGGGCTTAGAAATTGGCATATGAACCTCCTAGGTTTAGCTTTCAACTAAGAATACACAGAGAATAAAGCAAAATTGGTGATAAAAGTAAATTTGAAAATTGTTTGAAATTACATTCTCTATCTGAATCATGAAAGTTTATTTTGGACTAGACTGTCCCTTTAAGTCATTATCCGAGCTGACTTGCAATAAGAAGAGTTATTCAAATTCTAAAAGAATGCCAGCTAAAACCATTGTTGTCAAAAGCACGAAAGAAACACCTATCCAAATAATTTGAGAAATTATATTTTTTGGCCTTAAATAAGGTGTTCAATACAGCATCAACTAAATCTCTTTGTTATAAAAAATAGGTATACAATCTTTAATCCATCAAGATGAGAGACTCAAGATCTTGATGATTAGAGAAAGCTTGAAATCTTCCCAATCTAAGTTCTGCGGGGCCTGATTGAAGCATTAATATTAATTAAGAATTCTCTATTCAATTCAAACTACGACTCTTGGAAACAGAAGTCATTAGGTCTATTTCTGGAAGACCCAATTGTTCCACAATTTAGTAGAAAACTAGTTAATGGGATTACCTACTAAGGCCTAGATTTGGAGTTTTGTCGGTAACGACCCGAAAAACTAACGCCGGCTTTTTTCTGACCGCACCATAAAAATAACTCTGGTATTGAGAGTCCACATAAAGGCTGCGTTAGGCTCCAAAAAAGGAGCGTAGAGCATTTTTAACGCAGCTTCAACTCTCGATACGAGAGTTGCTTACGGACGCGGCCAGCCTCAAAAACGTGCTCGTGCACGATTCCCCCATAGGAAACAATGGGGCTGTTTGAGCTGAAAAAAAAACAAACACCTGCAAAAAAGCCGCGTTCAGCTCCTAACGCAGCCCCATTGTTTGCTATGCGGTAACCCTTCCTACGTCTGCACTTAATACTCTAACATGTACCCCGAGTCTAAACACCCCTAACCTTACACTTATTAACCCCTAATCTGCCGCCCCTGCTATCGCTGACCCCTGCATATTATTATTAATCCCTAATCTGCCGCTCCGTAAACCGCCGCTACTTACATTATCCCTATGTACCCCTAATCTGCTGCCCTAACATCGCCGACCCCTATATTATATTTATTAACCCCTAATCTGCCCCCCACAACGTCGCCTCCACCTGCCTACACTTATTAACCCCTAATCTGCTGACCGGACCTGAGCGCTACTATAATAAAGTTATTAACCCCTAATCCGCCTCACTAACCCTATCATAAATAGTATTAACCCCTAATCTGCCCTCCCTAACATCGCCGACACCTAACTTCAAACATTAACCCCTAATCTGCCGACTGGAGCTCACCGCTATTCTAATAAATGTATTAACCCCTAAAGCTAAGTCTAACCCTAACACTAACACCCCCCGAAGTTAAATATAATTTACATCTAACGAAATTAATTAACTCTTATTAAATAAATTATTCCTATTTAAAGCTAAATACTTACCTGTAAAATAAATCCTAATATAGCTACAATATAAATTATAATTATATTATAGCTATTTTAGGATTAATATTTATTTTACAGGTAACTTTGTATTTATTTTAACCATGTACAATAGCTATTAAATAGTTAAGAACTATTTAATAGCTAAAATAGTTAAAATAATTACAAAATTACCTGTAAAATAAATCCTAACCTAAGTTACAATTAAACCTAACACTACACTATCAATAAATTAATTAAATAAACTACCTACAATTATCTACAATTAACCTAACACTACACTATCAATAAATTAATTAAATACAATTGCTACAAATAAATACAATTAAATAAACTATCTAAAGTACAAAAAATAAAAAAGAACTAAGTTACAAAAAATAAAAAAATATTTACAAACATAAGAAACATATTACAACAATTTTAAACTAATTACACCTACTCTAAGCCCCCTAATAAAATAACAAAGCCCCCCAAAATAAAAAAATGCCCTACCCTATTCTAAATTACTAAAGTTCAAAGCTCTTTTACCTTACCAGCCCTGAACAGGGCCCTTTGCGGGGCATGCCCCAAGAAATACAGCTCTTTTGCCTGTAAAAAAAAACATACAATACCCAAGCCCCCCAACATTACAACCCACCACCCACATACCCCTAATCTAACCCAAACCCCCCTTAAATAAACCTAACACTAAGCCCCTGAAGATCATCCTACCTTGTCTTCACCTCACTGGGTATCACACCGATCCGTCCAGAAGAGCTCCTCCGATGTCCTGATCCAAGCCCAAGCGGGGGGCTGAAGAGGTCCATGATCCGGCTGAAGTCTTCATCCAAGCGGGGCAGAAGAGGTCTTCCATCCGATTGAAGTCTTCATCCAAGCGGCATCCATCCGGAGCGAAGCGGCAGCATCCTGAAGACCTCCACCGCGGAACATCCATCCTGGCCGACGACTGAACGATGAATGACGGTTCCTTTAAATGACGTCATCCAAGATGGCGTCCCTCGAATTCCGATTGGCTGATAGGATTCTATCAGCCAATCGGAATTAAGGTAGGAATATTCTGATTGGCTGATGGAATCAGCCAATCAGAATCAAGTTCAATCCGATTGGCTGATCCAATCAGCCAATCAGATTGAGCTTGCATTCTATTGGCTGATTGGAACAGCCAATAGAATGCGAGCTCAATCTGATTGGCTGATTGGAACAGCCAATAGAATGCGAGCTCAATCTGATTGGCTGATCGGATCAGCCAATCGGATTGAACTTGATTCTGATTGGCTGATTCCATCAGCCAATCAGAATATTCCTACCTTAATTCCGATTGGCTGATAGAATCCTATCAGCCAATCGGAATTCGAGGGACGCCATCTTGGATGACGTCATTTAAAGGAACCGTCATTCGTCGTTCAGTCGTCGGCCAGGATGGATGTTCCGCGGTGGAGGTCTTCAGGATGCTGCCGCTTCGCTCCGGATGGATGCTGCTTGGATGAAGACTTCAATAGGATGGAAGACCTCTTCTGCCCCGCTTGGATGAAGACTTCAGCCGGATCATGGACTTCTTCAGCCCCCCGCTTGGGCTTGGATCAGGACATCGGAGGAGCTCTTCTGGACGGATCGGTGTGATACCCGGTGAGGTGAAGACAAGGTAGGATGATCTTCAGGGGCTTAGTGTTAGGTTTATTTAAGGGGGGTTTGCGTTAGATTAGGGGTATGTGGGTGGTGGGTTGTAATGTTGGGGGGCTTGGGTATTGTATGGTTTTTTTTACAGGCAAAAGAGCTGTATTTCTTGGGGCATGCCCCGCAAAGGGCCCTGTTCAGGGCTGGTAAGGTAAAAGAGCTTTGAACTTTAGTAATTTAGAATAGGGTAGGGCATTTTTTTATTTTGGGGGGCTTTGTTATTTTATTAGGGGGCTTAGAGTAGGTGTAATTAGTTTAAAATTGTTGTAATATTTTTCTTATGTTTGTAAATATTTTTTATTTTTTGTAACTTAGTTCTTTTTTATTTTTTGTACTTTAGCTAGTTTATTTAATTGTATTTATTTGTAGCAATTGTATTTAATTAATTTATTGATAGTGTAGTGTTAGGTTAATTGTAGATAATTGTAGGTAGTTTATTTAATTAATTTATTGATAGTCTAGTGTTAGGTTTAATTGTAACTTAGGTTAGGATTTCTTTTACAGGTAAATTTGTAATTATTTTAACTATTTTAGCTATTAAATAGTTCTTAACTATTTAATAGCTATTGTACATGGTTAAAATAAATACAAAGTTACCTGTAAAATAAATATTAATCCTAAAATAGCTATAATATAATTATAATTTATATTGTAGCTATATTAGGATTTATTTTACAGGTAAGTATTTAGCTTTAAATAGGAATAATTTATTTAATAAGAGTTAATTAATTTCGTTAGATTTAAATTATATTTAACTTAGGGGGGTGTTAGTATTAGGGTTAGACTTAGCTTTAGGGGTTAATCCATTTATTAGAATATCGGCGAGATTCGGTCGGCAGATTAGGGGTTAATAATTGAAGTTAGGTGTCGGCGATGTTAGGGAGGGCAGATTAGGGGTTAATACTATTTATTATAGGGTTAGTGAGGCGGATTAGGGGTTAATAACTTTATTATAGTAGCGCTCAGGTCCGGTCGGCAGATTAGGGGTTAATAAGTGTAGGCAGGTGGAGGCGACGTTGAGCGGGGCAGATTACGGGTTAATAAATATAATATAGGGGTCGGCGGTGTTAGGGGCAGCAGATTAGGGGTACATAAGGATAACGTAGGTGGCGGCGCTTTGCGGTCGGCAGATTAGGGGTTAATAAGTGTAGGCAGGTGGAGGCGACGTTGTGGGGGCAGGTTAGGGGTTAATAAATATAATACAGGGGTCGGCGGTGTTAGGGGCAGCAGATTAGGGGTACATAAGTATAACGTAGGTGGCGGTCGGCAGATTAGGGGTTAAAAAAATTTTCCGAGTGTCGGCGATGTGGGGGGACCTCGGTTTAGGGGTACATAGGTAGTTTATGGGTGTTAGTGTACTTTAGAGCACAGTAGTTAAGAGCTTTATAAACCGGCGTTAGCCCAGAAAGCTCTTAACTACTGACTTTTTTCCTGCGGCTGGAGTTTTGTCGTTAGATGTCTAACGCTCACTTCAGAAACGACTCTAAATACCGGAGTTATAAAAATCCCATTGAAAAGATAGGATACGCAATTTACGTAAGGGGATCTGCGGTATGGAAAAGTCGCGGCTGGAAAGTGAGCGTTAGACCCTATTTTGAGTGACTCCAAATACCGGCGGTAGCCTAAAACCAGAATTAGGAGCCTCTAACGCTGGTTTTCACGGCTACCGCCAAACTCCAAATCTAGGCCGCAGGAAAAAAGTCAGTAGTTAAGAGCTTTCTGGGCTAACGCCGGTTTATAAAGCTCTTAACTACTGTGCTCTAAAGTACACTAACACCCATAAACTACCTATGTACCCCTAAACCGAGGTCCCCCCACATCGCCGACACTCGAAAAAATGTTTTAACCCCTAATCTGCCGACCGCCACCTACGTTATACTTATGTACCCCTAATCTGCTGCCCCTAACACCGCCGACCCCTGTATTATATTTATTAACCCCTAACCTGCCCCCCACAACGTCGCCTCCACCTGCCTACACTTATTAACCCCTAATCTGCCGACCGCAAAGCGCCACCACCTACGTTATCCTTATGTACCCCTAATCTGCTGCCCCTAACACCGCCGACCCCTATATTATATTTATTAACCCCTAATCTGCCCCCTCAACGTCGCCTCAACCTGCCTACACTTATTAACCCCTAATCTGCCGACCGGACCTGAGCGCTACTATAATAAAGTTATTAACCCCTAATCCGCCTCACTAACCCTATAATAAATAGTATTAACCCCTAATCTGCCCTCCCTAACATCGCCGACACCTAACTTCAATTATTAACCCCTAATCTGCCGACTGGAGCTCACCGCTATTCTAAAAAAATGTATTAACCCCTAAAGCTAAGTCTAACCCTAACACTAACACCCCCCGAAGTTAAATATAATTTAAATCTAACGAAATTAATTAACTCTTATTAAATAAATTATTCCTATTTAAAGCTAAGTACTTACCTGTAAAATAAATCCTAATATAGCTACAATATAAATTATAATTATATTATAGCTATTTTAGGATTAATATTTATTTTACAGGTAACTTTGTATTTATTTTAACCATGTACAATAGCTATTAAATAGTTAAGAACTATTTAATAGCTAAAATAGTTAAAATAATTACAAATTTACCTGTAAAAGAAATCCTAACCTAAGTTACAATTAAACCTAACACTAGACTATCAATAAATTAATTAAATAAACTACCTACAATTATCTACAATTAACCTAACACTACACTATCAATAAATTAATTAAATACAATTGTTACAAATAAATACAATTAAATAAACTAGCTAAAGTACAAAAAATAAAAAAGAACTAAGTTACAAAAAATAAAAAAATATTTACAAACATAAGAAAAATATTACAACAATTTTAAACTAATTACACCTACTCTAAGCCCCCTAATAAAATAACAAAGCCCCCCAAAATAAAAAAATGCCCTACCCTATTCTAAATTACTAAAGTTCAAAGCTCTTTTACCTTACCAGCCCTGAACAGGGCCCTTTGCGGGGCATGCCCCAAGAAATACAGCTCTTTTGCCTGTAAAAAAAAACATACAATACCCAAGCCCCCCAACATTACAACCCACCACCCACATACCCCTAATCTAACCCAAACCCCCCTTAAATAAATCTAACACTAAGCCCCTGAAGATCATCCTACCTTGTCTTCACCTCACCGGGTATCACACCGATCCGTCCAGAAGAGTTCCTCCGATGTCCTGATCCAAGCCCAAGCGGGGGGCTGAAGAGGTCCATGATCCGGCTGAAGTCTTCATCCAAGCGGGGCAGAAGAGGTCTTCCATCCGATTGAAGTCTTCATCCAAGCGGCATCCATCTGGAGCGAAGCGGCAGCATCCTGAAGACCTCCACCGCGGAACATCCATCCTGGCCGACGACTGAACGACGAATGACGGTTCCTTTAAATGACGTCATCCAAGATGGCGTCCCTCGAATTCCGATTGGCTGATAGGATTCTATCAGCCAATCGGAATTAAGGTAGGAATATTCTGATTGGCTGATGGAATCAGCCAATCAGAATCAATTTCAATCCGATTGGCTGATCCAATCAGCCAATCAGATTGAGCTTGCATTCTATTGGCTGATCGGAAAGGGGCATGGCTGAGCTTGCATTCTATTGGCTGAGAAAGCCATGCCCCTTTGAAAAAACCACGCCCCTTTTAAAAAGCCATGCCCCTTTTAAAAAGCCACACCCCTTTGAGAAAGTCACGCCCCTCAAATGGCCCCATTTGAGTGTTTTTGGTCATCGTCTTCTTGAAATATCCAGCCCCTGGGGTAACTTCAACTAAAGTTTGTGACTGATTCCTCAACATTATTCTCAAGTATCTGCTGATATTGAGTGGAATCCATGAGACCTTTGGAGGTGGTCTGTGGGCTGTTTTTGACCGTTCTCACCATCCTTTGCCTTTGCCTCTCCGATATTTTACTTGGCCTGCCACTCCTGGCCTTAACAAGAACTGTGCCTGTGGTCTTCCATATCCTCACCATGCATTGCTCACTATGTTCCTCCCAGTGGACACTGACATCTTAAATCTATGCAATAGCTTTTTGTAGCCTTCCTCTAAACCATGATGTTGAACAATCTTTGTTTTTAGGTCATTTGAGAGTTGTTTTGAGGCCCCTATGTTGCCACTCTTTAGAGGAGAGTCATAGAGAACAACTTGCAATTGGCCACCTTAAAACCTTTTCTCATGATTGGATACACCTGTTTATGAAGTTTAAGGCTTAATGGGCTCACCAAACCAATTAATCAGTGCTAGGTAGTTACAAGTATTCAAATCAACAAAATAACAAGGGTGCCCAAATGTATGCACCTGTCTAATTTTGTTTTGATGCATATTACACATTTTCTGTTAATCCAATAAACCTTATTTCCCTACTGAATTTTTACTGTGTCCTTCATTTATTTGATAGATCAAAATGAAATTACTGATCCAAACAGCCAATTATTTATAACTGAAAATCATGGAAATTGTCAGGGGTGCCTAAACTTTTGCATACAACTGTATATGATTTCATGCACTCAAACTGTATTAAAGTCATGTACTCAGATATGAAATATATTTTTATGAAATGTAACATCAATTATATATAAATACTATGCTCCAATACAGCTCCCAGGCAGGATAACTAAAAAATATACAAAGGGAACATTTGTTAAAGTTTAAGCTTCAAAAGATTCTTTACTTCATCGCTTAATGAGATTAGATCTCTACAAACAAGATAACCATGTTACCTCTCTGGGGTGACAGAGAAACAATTCTGTACTTTAGTTCAGATATGCTCAGATTAGAATCTTCAGGAAAGTAAGTAATTATTGCTTGTATGATATACAAATGATGGGACTAACAATACTTTTGAAGGTCTGAATCCACATATACGTCTGGAAATGTTTTCTAGCTCAGAATCGATGGAAGCATATAGAAGACAAAATTTCATATGAAATGACTTGTACCTAATTTTCATATAGTTTTATATACTCCTATACTTTATTAAGGAATGACTTCAAATATGGAATATATTTATATTAAAGTGGGATAATAAGGAAATATAAATATTGTACAGAATTCTAATTAAATGCAATGTAATATCAGAATATGAAATGATTAATCAATTGAATTCAAATAGTTAATAGTATAGCTGATTATTAGTATCATACTAACTAAGTATTAAATTACAATCCTTTTAAGTCTCCCAATATTTAATGAATCATCGTATTCATCATGTCCTCGAAGTAAAAGCTCAAATGCGCCGGTAAATAGAATACAATTCATAATTTTGGAAAGAACATAACGATGACCATTGTGTTTTTTAACATTCAAACAATATGCACTGACAAGTTGTTGGCGAATATCAATCCTTCATAGCAAATTAAACTCTAATGGGGAGTATAAATGTGATTGGTAGCAATTATTTATATTTTTGGAGTTAAATGTGATAAATCGGCGACACCATAACTCACCTCACTTGAATCACCACTTTGTTTTTCAAACAGGAGACAATAAAAACAAGATCCTGTTTGCAAAATGACTATTAAGTTAATCTCTTAAGATATTATCAGTAGGAAGTATATATATATATTTATAATATTTAATATTATGACCAGGTCTAATATTTAAATTAATATACAAGAATCCATACTCTTCAGTATACCCATGTCTAGTCTTAAAATATACATGCTCAGTTAAATTATATAATAACATATATATTAACCAAATTATTAATTAAAGCTGCAAAATAATAAGTATCTTGAATGTACATTTATGAAAATATATATATTCCTGGATTTAAAGAACCTTCCACTTTATAGAGAAATAAAACCACATTTCAATTACTGTTGCCCCAGCCCCCAGTGTTCGATATTAGGCAATGCAGCCAAAGGCCTTGGCAACATTAAGATAAATACACTAACATTTTACTTTCTACAAAAGAAGATTATTTCTATTACACTAGTGCTTAATAATTTACTTCAAAGGTAAACATTAAAACAATGTTGATAACTCAAGTACAAGTTTTGTAAATTAAGTCAATCCGTCTGTCTTTTTTTGAGGCAAATAAATCAATAACATTTTCGTTGAATTTAGGAATGTAATTTACCAATTGTTTTTCAATTGTGAGCATGGCTAGATCAGTCAGTCTTTCCTCGGTCATGGTGCTCCTTAGAAATGTCTTAACTCGTTTTAAAGTTGAGAAACATCTCTCAGCCTCAGCAGTTGTCACAGGAATAGTTGAAATGATTTGCAACAGTTTGTAGGTCTCTGAGAAAGTACTGTACAAGTTATTTTCTATTACAAACTGTAGAAGACTAATGGCACCATTCATATTTCTGAAATCTGGTCTTCTGTAAATTACTCCCAGTTCAGTTTTCAGGCGATCTTTCTGTAATATGTGATAAACAGCTGATGTTTGGTCAAGAAGCTGATTTGGAAATTTTTTCTCGTAATCCGCAAATTTTTCCGCTTGGAGGAGAGAAACAGCCGAGTAGTGAGTTATAAAAGAAAATTGATCTTTTACTTGATTTGTGATAACATCGCATATCTCTTTAGCTGCCACAGTCTGAGTAATGTGAATATTTTCTCTCTTCCTTTTCCGAGATGTTTCCTTTGTTTCCTCTGTTTCTGATATCGTCATGGTCACTGTGTATCCATTCTATTCCTTTAGTTTTCCATTGTCTGCTGGAAAGTGTTACATGTTTTCGAATAAGTGCCGCATCTCTTAGTGTTTTCTGAAGTTAGTTGTATAACACATCTACATGTGGCATAATATTGTGAAAAACTGTAAGCCAAAACACAAATACAGAGTCTTGTAACATACTCCGAATAGCCCCTGCTTGATTTATAGCTATTTCTTTTTTCGATGTTGACTCTATTTTTTCCATGCATTCAATTGACTGTTCCCTGTTTTCAAAAACTGTATTGACGGTTCGACTCTTGAAATTCCACCTGGTGGCTGAACCATGAGGTATCCTTCTTCTAACAGTTTCATCTAGAATAGCTATCCTTTGTGGCGAGTTACTAAAAAAGTTAGTAATGTCACTTAGGTTTGAAAAAAATACTCAAACTTGTTGATTCTGACTGCTTGCTTGGCTGACAATTAAATTGAGCTGATGTGAGTTGCAATGCACAAAATGTGCATTCTTGTAGGTATGTTTAATTATAGCCTGAACACCTGTATGCTGACCACTCATCATGCTTGCACCGTCGTAACTCTGGAATATCAGTTTCTCTGGGTTGTCTAGAACTTTTTCCAAAGTAGCTTGAATACACATAGCTATAGATTCTGCATCATGTCCAGCTGGATTAGTGAATTCCCAGAATCTCTAAACCGGTTGTCTGTTACCTATAATGTATCTAAAAACAACAACTAATTGGAAGGCAGATGAAACATCAGTAGTTTCATCTGCTATCACTGCTACAAAACTTGCATTTGAGATTCCCTTCTTTATTTGGTTCTGGCAAACAGTAAGCATACAGTCTAATAAATCGTTTTGAATTTCTTTTGACGTTCCTTTAAAAACAGTGGCACTAGCGAGATGTTCTTTTAGAGATGCATCAAGCTCTGCTGAGAAGTTTATAAGACCTCTGAAAATGCCTGGATTTAATTAATCATCGCGTTCGTCATGTCCTCGAAGTGCAAGCTCAAATGCGGCAGTTTAGGAGTTCATACATTTATTAGAGTTGCAGCGGGGTCCGGGAGTGGCGGTTTAGGGGTTAATACATTTATTAGAGTTGCGGCAGGGTCTGGGAGCGGCGGTTTAGGGGGTAAACAGTATAGTATAGTATGGGTGTTTAGTGTACCAAGAAAGCTGTAAAAAAGCTGAAGAGCAGCGAGATCGATGACTGTTACCAACAGTCTGCTGCTCATCGCACCATACTTTATGCGCGGCTTTTTAGCAGCTTTTTTGGTAACTTTGAAGAACGTATTCAGGTATGCGGCTGCGATGTTAGGCGAACTTAGGTGAGCGTATTGGTGCCGTCGAATGCAAGAAAGTCAACGGCTTGATAAATAGAGGCCAAAGAATATAAATTCAATAGAAATGTGATCATTTATATATATATGCACACACAAAACAGTACACTACACACCAAAAAATCGTCTTGCAGATCAATCGATTGCAACCTAGTTAGATAATAACTTTTGAATAAAAGTATAAAAAGTATAAAAAAGAAGAAATGATTTTGGTATGAGTACTGTGCAAATAAAAATAAAAATATGTTTTTACAGGCGGGACTTCCTTTAGGGCGGAACTAGCGGAGGGCACGCTAGCACTGTGCTCTGGGGAAAGAGCTACTCTCCATCGTACCCAAGCGTTTAGATTCCTTGGCCCAATTCACACAGTGGTTTGGAATTTGTAGCGGCTGCCGCTGTTCGCTGGAAAGTCCAGTCTATGCCTGGAGGCTCTGTTGGCTAGGACCCAGCAGCAGGCTAAGAAAGCTCAAAAACGTCGCCATCCCTCGGATGCAGGGAGGATTGAGACGCAGGTTATACAGACATCAGAGCGTCACCACGGGTGAGCGCATCCGGCCAGAGGAGATCTGAGGTGTCCGGTCATAGAGACATTGGGAAAGTGCAGTTAGGCACACAGAAGGCGAGCGGTTAAACCACCCCGATAGTTATCCTAGTGCTTAGGTGGACACAGAGGATAAGGGAATCTCCAACAAAGACCTCGAAGTGCAAGTATCCCAACGCTGAGGCTCAAGATCCGTGAGTTATATCTGGTGCTCCCCCTCGCTTCTTTTGCTCAATATGGGATACGCTTTGCTGCATGAGCTGGTATGCTGGGGACTAACTGAGACTGTAAATCACTAGCTGACACTTATAGACCCCGCTTGCTTGTACTAACAATTAGTTATAAAAATAGCCTCTAAGGTTAAACCCTAATCTAGGTAAATAAAGGGAATACACTACCCCCACCTGAGGGCATTTTTGTAACGATACGGGCTTAGTCTGTAAAAGCAGGTGATACAGGCCAGAAAGTCTAAGCCTTATACCCAGGTGATTATACAGACTTAAAACAGGCTATCTTGGCAATGGTATACCAGTGCCCTTGAGTGTATATGGGGAAAGTGCAAGGGGATCTTATTTTCCCTATGTGCCGTATACACGGCTTTGTTCAAACTTAGCTGGGCACAGGAGGTGTATAGGCATACAACTTTAACCTGAAACAAGAGGTCAAAGGAACCTGACTCTGAGCTGCTGGGGACAGGGCTATTACAGTGGGACATGCCGATTATGGCAGGTACTGGAGACAGTCAGGGTTGAAAGTCCCTGTTACAGCCTTTAAAAAGAGAAAGGAAAAAAGGGGAGACTGTTACCTTTTTGAAAAAGATCACCAGCTAATTTAGCCTTTCCTTGGTGTAAAACATTTTAACCTCCATTGAAAAAGAGGTCCTTACATCAACCCTAAGGAATATCTAATCATATCTGCAACTTTGACGAACAATGCACTAATTAATAACTCTGAGAACCAGTCCTAATAAGGGATGAAAATCATTTAAATTAGCTGGACAGCTTTTGCCTTATTGTGGCAATAATAAACGTGAGGTGGACTTAACAAGTGAAGTCAGCCCCTTTCCCTGGCTTGGATACAGGCTGAATACTTGGAGATCTTGTTAGGTTGCAACTTGCTCTCTCCTCTAAGTTTTGTCACTTTTCAATCAGTAATATTAGGGATCTTACATGCACTATTGTATAAAACATACGGTGGTACCTTGTGACTTTCTAATCATACTCTTTATTACAGGTTATGAGGAGTGCAAAAATAGCTTTTTTTCTTCTTTCTGTTTCTATAACATAGAAGTACTCATTTGGGTCTTTGGATGTAAAAGCTAATATGTGATTTTATAGGGCTGTGTGAAGAAGTTTCTATAGCCTTATAGGCACCAGGATAAACGGCATTTGTGAAAAGATCTAGGGGCAAAAAAAAACAAACAACCCCCCCCCCCTCCCAGACCTCATATCAAGTCTTAGTGTTTTATAATCCCCTATTAAATCATGGATTTTTTCTTGGTCCATCTTCACACTTAGACCCATAAAGTAGTTATTGGCATGTAATAATAATCTCGAGTACCTAGGTAGTTCTATTTTAGTAAAGATCTTATTGCAGGTGGCACCGCATTTATCACATACACACGCTGACATTCACCCCTTGACTCTTCACTGAATTGTCTAGCTCCATACAAGCATTTCTATTTCCCCCTCCCCCTCCTTTTTTTCTTCTTCGTTTGCTTCTCCTTTTCCACTTCCTCTCACTCACACTCTTTCTCACTTTTTTGCACTCCACAAGATTTTTTATCACCTTTTTTACCCCCCACCTACACGAATTTCTGTGACAGAGGTTCAGTTTTTCTCACCCCTATGGACAAATACATGTCACATTCAAAATCTAATTCACCTGCGATACCACCTAAGCATAAAAACAAAAGGCCTAAGCCTAGTGACTTAGAGGCTAGTAGCGAAATAAGTTTGAGTAATATTGCTACGACGGCACTTCTCCATCAAATCACTGACCTGTTAATGCCCCAATTTGATGCATTGAAACAAGAAATATCTAATTTGACGACTGAAGTTAAACAGTTCTCAACCAGAATAACTGAGTTGGAAACAAGAGTCTCTGATATTAAGGACAGGGTCATTACTCAGGAACAGGCATCTACCACCCATGATAAGATGCTACACACATTACAGAAAGATAGAGCTTGCCGCAATAATCTTAGGGTTATTGGACTCCCAGAAAGTGGGGAATTTACCGATCTCTTAAAATTCGCCTCAACCACCCCACCCCGAATGGTAGCCAGATAGAAAACTTGGTAATCCCAGTAGAAAGAGCCCATAGAATGGGCCCAGTACGCAATAAGCCCAACGGGGCACTTAAACCTAGACCTGTAATAATCAAATTTTTACATTTTCAAGACAAGTTTCACATATTAAGGCTCTATCGTAAGAACAATGGCATTACGATAGGTCAAACGAGGATCTTATTATTTCAGGACTTCTCGGCAGAGACCCAAGCCAAACGGAGAGAAATGGCACCATACTGCTCCAGACTAATTAAAGCGAATCTTAATGCTAGATTACTTTATCTGGCTAAAATTGTCTTGGAGAAGGATGGTGCCATACTCATGTTTACTAAAGTAGAAGAAGCTCAATCCTTCTTTTGGAATGGCATATGGCGCTATGTTCAATTTCCCATGTTATTTTTAACCTTGCTGCTGATAATTGCCCGAAGTGTTCTTTGTCCTTTCCCTTTTTTCCTGTTTGGCTTTTTTCCACCCCCCCTTTTTTTTCTCTCTCTCTCTCCCCTCACTACCGTATATTAATTGGTGATGTATAAATTAAACCTTTTATCTTGGAATATAGGGGGGATTTCTTCACCAATTAAACGGAAAATAATGATTAAACATCTGAGTTCCCATAAACCATATATAGCTTTTATACATGAGACGCATCTCCCCCCCGATAGAAGCTATAAAACTTCAAACCAAGTGGGTGGGGGAGGTTGTCTATACAACATATAATCAAAGGAAAAGAGGTCTGGCCATACTTTTTAATAAACAGTTGGACTATCAGATACTATTACTAGATAATGATCCAGAAGGGAGGTATCAAATTTTAGAAGTGCATATCAATAAAAATTATTATGTCTTTTGTAATCTCTATGGCCAGAATAAAACAGAGAAAGAATTCTGGGAAATATTAAGTCTCAAATTATTCCAGTTCGTGGGGAAAAATATAATAGTGATTGGAGATTCTAACATGACTTTTTCACATATCTTAGACAGATATAACAGTAAGTCTACGGACAAAAGATTAGGGAATCCACAATATTCCGTAAGTTTTGCCAGAGGCTGGCTCTTAAAGATATCTGGCGAGCGCAGCATCCAGATCATCGAGAGTATACATGCAAATCGAAGTCCTTTAGGTCCTTTTCAAGATTAGACTTCTTTTTAATTTCTAGCTTGCTGATGAGGTTAGACATTAAATCAGATATTAAAGAAATTAAGTTATCAGACCATGCAATTATCTCTTTGGAGATAAAATGTAGAGATCCTATATAGAATAACAACGCGCGATTTTTCTTCCCTCAATACCTTATTCATAATATAAAATTCAGATCATGGTAGCAAGGAAGATGGAGGGAGTTTTCAGATATTAATAAAGACTATATAGATAAACCCGAAATATTTTTGGAGACCGCCAAGGCGGTATTAAGAGGAGAAATAAAAGCCTATCTGATTAGGAATAAGGTGATAAGAAAACAGAGGGAGGATCAGCTATCTAATACCGTCAAAAATACCTACTCACGCTATATTCAGAATCCCTCAATATATAACTGGAATAAATACAAGAGTGCAAGATTAGAAAGAGATTGCTTCTATAAACAGATGATGACTATAGAGGATCAGAAGCAAAAAGCTTTTTTTCACAGGAAGTCAAGGTATCTCTGCTAAAATACTAGCCAAGATCACGAAACTAAGGCAACAGAAAATTTATATATCAGTTATTAATTAGCAGAATAAAAAAACTTACCAAGATCTCAGAAATTAGACAAGCCTTTCTTGATTACTTTCAAAAAGTGTATTCCCTCCGTCCAATAGATAAAGCTAATAAAGAGAAGTTATGGCAAAAGGTCAAATTACCACAGATTTTAAGCCAAGATCTACAAATTCTTAACGAACCTATCTCAATGAAAGAGATATCGGAGACGATAATTAAACTTAAGCCAGGTAAAACAACAGGTCCTGACAATCTCCCAGCTGAATTTTACAAACTTTTGCATGAACAACTTCTTCCACCCCTCTGTGCCCTATTTAATGATTACTTTATCGGTAATAAGACAAAATCCACCCTGTTCTCAGCCTCAAATGTGGTCCTGATTTTGAGGAAGGGAAAAGATTCTGAATTACCAACACTATACAGACCTATTTCCCTCCTAAATCAGGATTACAAATTGATGACAGCCATTAGCTGTAACAGACTTAAAAGATGTTTAGATTATATTATACATCCAGACCAATCTTTGACGAAATCCAGTTAAAATTATATGTAAAGCCCAGCTGGTACTAGATTTTTTTGCGAATAAGCCATTTAGGAAGTCTCATCTTAAACCATATCTTGCAATTCTTATGGTCGATGTCGAGAAGGCATTCTACTCGATTGGGTGGGATCACCTATTCACCTCGTTGGAAGGATTTGGGATGATAGGGCATTTTCAGCAGTTTATACGGAGGCTCTATCAGAATCCAACATCAGCAATTATAGTGAACAGAGATACATCAGATAGATTCCCTCTGAAGTGAGGCATGCAGCAGGGTTGCCCACTGTCTCCATTGTTATTTAATCTCTCCCTAGAACCCCTTGAAATTTATTCGAGACAGGAGCTGAAGGGGATTAGAGTAGGTGGACAAGAAATTGTTCTCTCTCTTTTTGCAGATGACCTCTTACCTTTTTTAAGTAACACAGTACAATCCATATCTCAGGTCTTGCATATATTTAGGCTCTTTCTGGGTATAAGACCAACAATGAAAAATCTGAGCTATTATGGATATGCAAACCCCGATATGAGGTGCCCCATCCCTTTCATGAAACTAATCATATAGAATATCTGGGTATAACCTTAAGCAATGATCCGGGACAATGGTACAAGTTAAATTTCCTTAAATGTATTTCGGATTTACAAGATAAGTTGCAGACTTGGTCCAACCTCCTGCTGAGTGTCTCAGCTAGAGTTAAGTTTATTAAGGCCATCTTGTTCCCTAAACTCCTATACTTCCTCCAAAACTTCCCATTATTATTATATAATAAGGATATCTCTCAACTACATAGGATTTTTAACAATTTATATGGCGAGGTAAGAAGCCACGTATAGACTTATTAACTTTAACACTCTCAAAAGCTTGTGGAGGCCTTGCCTGCCTAAATATCAGACTCTACAATTACGCTGCTTTGTGTAAGTTTGCGTTTGACTGGATCACTGAAAAAGAGCAGGTTACTCTATACGAATTAGAATCACATCTAATAGCTCCCTTTGCTTTGAAAGCGGTACTTCACTACCCAATGGCAAAATTGCCTTCTACTATAACATAGTTTGTTACTATTAAAGATATTGTGAGTGCCTGGCAGAAGATCTGTACAGGAACCAAAAATAATTTCCGTAAGTCCGAGTTTCTTTCTACCCAAGTTTTTCTCCAGGATTGACAACGTCTGTCTTTTCGGTTTGGGCTCAAGAATGCCTCTATTCTATAGGTCAGATTTGTCAGGAGAAGAAGCTGGTAGTAAGAGCTTTTGACGAGCTAAAAGATAAATATAATCTACCAAAAGCATCTTTATATGCCTATCTACAAGTACGCCATTGGATATGGATTCTAAGGGCAGAAACAGGGCCTGAATTAGATATGGGGAACCAAGGTAAAATAATTAAATTATATTGTGAAGTGATTAATAATATTGCACAGATATATAAAGTTTTGATAAATTTCCACGGGAAAATTCATATCAATACATTATTGAGGAAATGGAAGAAAGTGTTGAGTTGATCATTAAGAGTGTGAGCTTAGTAATTAAAGGGACAGTTTAGTCCAAAATAAACTTTCATGATTCAGATAGGGCATGTCATTTTAAACAATTTTCCAATTTACTTTTATCACCAATTTTGCTTTGTTCTCTTGGTATTCTTAGTTGAAAGCTTAACCTAGTAGGTTCATATGCTAATTTCTTAGACCTTGAAGGCCATCTCTTTTCAGAATGCATTTTAACAGTTTTTCACCACTAGAGGGTGTTAGTTCATGTTTTTCATATAGATAACACTGTGCTCATGCACATGAACTTATCTGGGAGCTAGCACTGATTGACTAAACTGCAAGTCTGTCAAAAGAACTGAAATAAAGGGGCAGTTTGCAGAGGCTTAGATACAAGATAATCACAGAGGTAACAAGTATATAAATATAACTGTGTTGGTTATGCAAAACTGGGGAATGGGTAATAAAGGGATTATCTATCTTTTAAAACAATCAAAATTCTGGTGTAGACTGTCCCTTTAAGGCTACGGTCTCAGTTAGTTGGTGAGAATTGCATACTAAATTACTGAATATGTCATATCTTTCTCCAGCCAGACTAGTTAAATGGGCTGGTGGTTCAGGAAAATGCCCAGGAAATGGCAGATTTGACACACTGGGGTATATTTATCAAGCTCCGATTGGAGCTTGATGCCCGTGTTTCTGGTGAGCCTGCAGGCTCGCCAGAAACAGCAGTTATGAAGCAGCGGTCACAAAGACTGCTGCTCCATAACCTGTCTGCCTGCTCTGAGCAGGCGGACAGACATCGCCGGAAATCAACCCGATCGAGTAGGATCTGGTTGATTGACACCCCCTGCTGGCGGCCTATTGGCCGCGAGTCTGCAGGGGGCGGCGTTGCACCAGCAGCTCTTGTGAGCTGCTGGTGCAATGCTGAATACGGCGAGCGTATTGCTCGCGTATTCAGCAAGGTCTGTCGGACCTGATCCGCACTGTCGGATCAGGTCCGACAGACCTTGATAAATTGAGGCCACTGTATATGGGCGTGTTCTAAAGTAGCACAATTCTGGAATAAAGTTAATTTTTGGTGCAACAAGGTTCTGGGAACTCAGATCAAAATTACAGAAATTGAGATCCTTTTTCTCTTCAGATATGCTACGGTTAAATCCAATTTCAAATTTCTGAATGCAATGATATTAGTAAGAAGAAATGTGATATTTACGAATTGGAAAGGTAGAGCAAACCTCAAGTTTTCTGAATTTTTGAAAAAAGCCCAATACCAGATAATATTGGAACAGTACAACATTAAAATATTTAGTAACATACAAATACAGCGCTTCTTTATTAAGTGGAAATCAATGATCATGTCTCTCTCTACAACAGTACAACTACAAATTGTTAAATTTTTTAAGAATTCTGAGTGGTTTAAACAACAGGTAGAAAGAGGACAACTCCCAAGTCTATGGCAGTGAGGGAGAGGCTCTCCTCTTGTCTTTTTCCCTTCCCCTCTCCCCTCCCCCCTTTTTTTTTTTCTTCCCTTCTTGTAGTAGGAGAGCTAGTGATAAAGTTAACTAGCTAACCTAAACCGGGATATGTGGGGCACTGGCCCTATTATAAGTTTTCAAGATTGTGGGATTTAGGGAGTCGGTCTTGTGGCCACCACTTAAGAAGGAATCTTTTCTTGCAATTTGGTTAGTTACATTTTGTATTTCTTTATTCAAAGTGTTTACCTAATTGTAAAGTAGATAAATTCAGTGATTCTGAAATATGTTCCTAGCACACTGACAAAGAGCGTTTCTGCTATAACCATTAGTTACCGATAGGACTGTTTTAAGCGGTTTACGTTATGTCTTTTTTGTTTGGTGTATTTCTGAACTTGCTGTATATAAAATAAATTAAATACAATCACCTAGATTACGAGTTTTGCGTTAGAGGCTATGCGGTGCTAACGAGCAGTTTTCTCTCACCGCTAACTTACCTACAGCGCTGGTATTACGAGTTTTTAGAAACCCGTTGTTAAAAGACAAGAAGTGAGCGTTGAGCAAATTTTTGCTCATTACCGCACTCCAATACCAGCTTTGCTTAAGTCAGCGGTGAGCTGGTGTAACATGCTCGTGCACGATTTCCCCATAGGAATCAACGGGGAGAGCCGGCTGAAAAAAAGTCTAACACCTACCAAAAAGCAGCGTAAAACTCCTTAACGCAGCCCCATTGTTTCCTATGGGGAAATAAAAGTTATGTCTACACCTAACACCCTAACATGAACCCCGAGTCTACACACCCCTAATCTTACACTTATGAACCCCTAATCTGCGGCCCCGACATTGCCGACACCTGCATTATATTATTAACCCCTAATCTGCCGCTCCGGACATCGCCACCACCTACATTATATGTATTAACCCCTAATCTGCTGCCCTAACATCGCCGACACCTACATACTATTTATTAACCCCTAATCTGCCTTCCCCAATGTCGCTGACACCTACATTATATTTATTAACCCAAAATCTGCTGCCCCAACGTCGCCGCCACTATATTAAAGTTATTAACCCCTAATTCTAAGTCTAACCCTAAACCTAACACCCCCTAACTTAAATATAATTTAAATAAATCTAAATAAATATTCCTATCATTAACTAAATTATTCCTATTTAAATCTAAATATTTACCTATAAAATAAACCCTAAGCTAGCTACAATATAACTAATAGTTACATTGTAGCTACCTTAGGGTTTATTTTTATTTTACAGGCAAGTTTGTATTTATTTAAACTCGGTAGAATCGTTTTTAAATAATTATTAACTATTTAATAACTACCTAGCTAAAATAAATACAAAAGTACCTGTAAAATTAAACCTAACCTAAGTTACAATAACACCTAACACTACACTATAATTAAATACATTTACTAAATTAAATACAATTAAATAAATTACATACAATTAGCTTAATTAAAATAAATTAGCTAAAGTACAAAAAACCCACAAAAATACAGAAAATAATAAACAAATTACAGATATTTAAACTAACTACACCTAATCTAATAGCCCTATTAAAATAAAAAAAGCCCCCTAAAATAAAAAAAACCCTAGCCTAAACTAAACTACCAATAACCCTTAAAAGGGCCTTTAGCGGGGCATTGCCCCAAAGTAATCAGCTCTTTTACCTGTAAAAAAAATACAAACAACCCACCCAAGAGTAAAACCCACCACCCACACAAGCAACCCCGCCAAATAAAATGCTATCTAAAAAAACCTAAGCTCCTCATTGGCCTTAAAAGGGCATTTGGATGGGCATTGCCCTTAAAAGGTCAGTTAGCTCTTTTGCTGCCCAAAGTCCCCAACCTAAAAATAAAACCCACCCAATACACCCTTAAAAAAACCTAACACTAAACCCCTGAAGATCGACTTACCGGGAGACGTCTTCATCCAAGCCGGGCCGAAGTCCTCAACGAAGCTGGGAGAAGTCTTCATCCAAGCCGGGTGAAGTGGTCTCCAGATGGGCAGAAGTCTTCATCCAGACGGCATCTTCTATCTTCATCCATCCGGCGCGGAGCGTGTCCATCTTCAAGACCTCCGATGTGGAGCATCCTCTTCTGCCGACGGACTAACGATGAATGAAGGTACCTTTAAGTGACGTCATCCAAGATGGCGTCCCTTAGATTCCGATTGGCTGATAGAATTCTATCAGCCAATCGGAATTAAGGTAGAAAAAATCCTATTGGCAGAAGGGGACGCTCCGTGTCGGATGTCTTGAAGATGGACCCGCTCCGCGCCGGATAGATGAAGATAGAAGATGCCATCTGGATAAAGACTTCTGCCCGTCTGGAGGACCACTTCGCCCTGCTTGGATGAAGACTTCTCCCGGCTTCGTTGAGGACTTCGGCCCGGCTTGGATGAAGACGTCTCCCGGTAAGTCAATCTTCAGGGGGTTAGTGTTAGTCTTTTTTAAGGGTGTATTGGGTGGGTTTTATTTTTAGGTTAGGTAATTTGGGCGGCAAAAGAGCTAACTGCCCTTTTAAGGCCAATGCCCATCCAAATGCCCTTAGGTTTTTTTAGATAGTATTTTATTTGGGGGTTGGTTGTGTGGGTGGTGGGTTTTACTGTTGGGGGGGTTGTTTGTATTTTTTTTACAGGTAAAAGAGCTGATTACTTTGGGGCAATGCCCCGCAAAAGGCCCTTTTAAGGGCTATTGGTAGTTTAGTTTAGGCTAGGGTTTTTTTTTATTTTGGGGGGGCTTTTTTTATTTTAATAGGGCTATTAGATTAGGTGTAATTAGTTTAAATATCTGTAATTTGTTTATTATTTTCTGTAATTTAGTGTTGTTGTTTTTTGTACTTTAGCTAATTTAATTTAATTTAGCTAATTGTATGTAATTTATTTAATTGTATTTAATTTAGTAAATTTATTTAATTATAGTGTAGTGTTAGGTGTTATTGTAACTTAGGTTAGGTTTTATTTTAAAGGTACTTTTGTATTTATTTTAGCTATGTAGTTATTAAATAGTTAATAGCTATTTAATAACTATTCTACCTAGTTAAAATAAATACAAACTTGCCTGTAAAATAAAAATAAACCCTAAGCTAGCTACAATGTAACTATTAGTTATATTGTAGCTAGCTTAGGGTTTATTTTATAGGTAAGTATTTAGTTTTAAATAGGAATAATTTAGTTTATGATAGGAATATTTATTTAGATTTATTTAAATTATATTTAAGTTAGGGGGTGTTAGGTTTAGGGTTAGACAGGTTTAGGGGTTTATAACTTTAATATAGTGGCAGCGACATTAGTGGCGGCAGATTAGAGGTTAATAATATAATGTAGGTGTCGGCGACATTGGGGAAGGCAGATTAGGGGTTAATAGATATAATGTAGGTGTCAGCGATGTTGGGGGCAGCAGATTAGGGGTTCATAAATATAATGTAGGTGGCGGCAGTGTCCGGAGCGGCAGATTAGGGGTTAACATTTTTATTATAGTGTTTGCGATGCGGGAGGGCCTTGGTTTAGGGGTTAGTAGATAGTTTATGGGTGTTAGTGTACTTTTTAGCACTTTAGTTATGAGTTTTATGCTACAGCGTTGTAGTGTAAAACTCATAACTACTGACTTTTAAATGCGTTAGGGATCTTGACAGGGTAGGGTGTACCGCTCACTTTTTGGCCTCCCAGGACAGACTCGTAATACCGGCGCTATGGAAGTCCCATAGAAAAAAGACTTTACGAAGTTTACGTAAGTTGTTTTGCGGTAAGGCCAAACAAATGTGCGGTACTCCTAAACCTGCAAGACTTGTAATACCAGCAGGAGTAAAAAAGCAGTGTTAGGACCTCTTAACGCTGCTTTTTTACCCTAACGCACAACTCGTAATCTAGCCGAATGCAAATACAAAGATAAAGTAAATCAAAATGAGGATGAAATGAATAATAAATAAAGCAAAATAAAATAAATAAAAAAGTCTTATCCTTTTGTAGAAAGAAATTTCCAGATATATTGTTGGTACAAGTGTTTAGTGCTGCTCATCAAGGTAAACCCAAGGTTCAAGTTGAGTATAAAGGTACAGCTGCAGGAATCTAAAAAGAAAGCGCACAGAAACACTTCTCATAGTGCAGATCAATTTTGATAAAACACAATATAAGTACAAAAAATACACCTTCCCCTAGGGCAATCCCTACTCACAGAATGAGACCTCAATCATATGAAGTACGGAAGAAGGCGATCGGATATGTACGTGTCCCCACTATGTCCACAGCAGAAAGGCAGGATGTCACAAACAGTTCTTTTTAATGGAAAGATTCTGTCTTATCAAAACGTCTTCCGTGAACATAGCTGAATTCGAACACTCCAAACAAGAGCTAATAGATGTATCCGAGAAAACGCTGTAGACGACCGCAAGCAATGCGGAACACTGAAACAGCGTATGGATCACAAGTGACGTAAGGTGGGCGTGGCCTTACACGTTTCACGGAACTTTGTCAGAGGCTTGATGGATGCTGACCTTACAAGCTGTGTATTTAAAGACAGCGTTAAGGAACACACCCACCTCACGTCACCCTGGGACCTGTCAATAAGTTTCTATTGCAAAATTTACAAATACCCGCTATCTCTCCTATTGGGAGCACACAAGTTATACATACATTTGTATTAAAATATATTTACACTAGTCCTAAAGCCCGTGTACACGGGCCATTTTTTGCAGTACAGCGGTCCCACTCCTTGCTCTCTCTCTATCCCCCCTCTCTTTTGCTCTCTCTTTCTCCCCTCTCTTTTGCTCTCTCTCTCTTCCCTCTCTTTTGCTCTCTCTCTCTCCCCTCTATTTTGCTCTCTCTCCCCTCTCTTTTGCTCTCTCTCTCCCCCTCTCTTTTGTTCTCTTTCTCCCCCCTCTCTTTTGCTCTCTCCCCCCTCTCGTTTGCTCTCTCTTCCCCCTCTCTTTTGCTCTCTCTCTCCCCCTCTCTTTTGCTCTCTCTCCCCCTCTTTTGCTGTCTCTCTCCCTCTTTTTTGCTCTCTCTCTTCCCCCCTCTCGTTTGCTCTCTCTCCTCTTGTTTGCTCTCTCTCTCCACTAGTTTGCTCTCTCTTTCCTCTCTTTTGCTGTCTCTCTCCCTCTCTTTTGCTCCCTCTCCCCCTTTCTTTTTGCGCTCTCTCTTCCTTTCTTTTGCGCTCTCTCCTCCTTTCTTTTGCGCTCTCTCCCCCTCTCTTTTGTGCTCTCTCCCCCTCTTTTTGCGCTCTCCCCCTTTCTTTTGCGCTCTCTCTCCCCCCTCTCTTTTGTGCTCTCTCCCCCCCTCTTTTGTGCTCTCTCCTCCCTTCTCTTTTGTGCTCTCTTCCCCTCTCTTTTGTGCTCTCTCCCCCTCTCTTTTGCGCTCTCTCCCCCCTCTCTTTTGTGCTCTCTCCCCCTCTCTTTTGCACTCTCTCCCCCTCTCTTTTGCGTTCTCTCCTCCCTGTCTTTTGCGCTCTCTCTCCCCTGTCTTTTGCGCACTCTCCCCCTCTCTTTTGCGCACTCTCTCCCCTCTCTTTTGCGCACTCTCCCCCCTCTCTTTCGCGCACTCTCCCCCCTCTCTTTTGCGCAATCTCCCACCTCTCTTTTGCGCACTCTCCCCCCTCTCTTTTGGTCTCTCTCCCCCCTCTCTTTTGCTGTCTCTCTCCCCCCTCTCTTTTGCTGTCTCTCTCCCCCCTCTCTTTTGCTGTCTCTCTCCCCCCTCTCTTTTGCTGTCTCTCTCCCTCCTCTCTTTTGCTGTCTCTCTCCCTCCTCTCTTTTGCTGTCTCTCTCCCCCCTTCTCTTTTGCTGTTTCTCTCCCCCTCTCTTTTGCTGTCTCTCTCCCCCTCTCTTTGCTGTCTTTCTCCCTCCTCTCTTTTGCTGTCTCTCTCTCCCTCTCTTTTGCTGTCTCTCTCCCTCCTCTCTTTTGCTGTCTCTCTCCCCCTCTCTTTTGCTGTCTTTCTCCCCCTCTCTTTTGCTGTCTTTCTCCCCCCTCTCTTTTGCTGTCTCTCTCCCCCCTCTCTTTTGTGCTCTCTCCCCCTCTCTTTTGCGCTCTCTCCTCCCTCTCTTTTGCACTCTCTCCCCCTCTCTTTTGCGCTCTCCCTCCTCTCTTTTGCGCTCTCTCCCCCTCTCTTTTGCGCACTCTCCCCCTCACTTTTGCGCACTCTCTCCCCTCTCTTTTACGCTCTCTCCCCCTGTCTTTTGCACTCTCTCCCCCCTCGCTTTTGCACACTCTCCCCCTCGTTTTTGCGCACTCTCCCCCCTCTCTTTTGCGCACTCTCCCCCCTCTCTTTTGTGCACTCTCCCCCTCTCTTTTGCTGTCTCTCTCCCCCCTCTCTTTTGCGGTCTCTCTCCCCCTCTCTTTTGCTGTCTCTCTCCCTCCTCTCTTTTGCTGTCTCTCTCCCCCCTCTCTTTTGCTGTCTCTCTCCCCATCTCTTTTGTTGTCTCTCTCCCTCCTCTCTTTTGCTGTTTCTCTTCCCCCTCTCTTTTGCTGTCTCTCTCCCCCCTCTCTTTTGCTGTCTCTCTCCCCCCTCTCTTTTGCTGTCTCTCTCCCCCTCTCTCTTTTGCTGTCTCTTTCCCCCTCTCTCTTTTGCTGTCTCTTTCCCCCTCTCTCTTTTGCTGTCTCTCTCTCCCTCTCTCTATCCCCCTCTTCTACTCTCTCTATCCTTCTGCTCTTTCTATCCCCCCTCTTTAGACCTCTCTGTCTCTCGTCATCTGACCCCACCCACATCACGCCTGGCCAGGCCCGCGTCATGCCCACGTCACACCCGGTCATGCCCACTCTGCACCCGTCTGGCCACGCCCACTCTGCACCCGCCTGGCCACGCTTACTCCACCACACACACCAGGTCAGTTGGAAGGCCAGGTGTGTTTGTCCTCGCGCGCAGTCTCTACTGCACATGACAGCTTCGGACAAACACACTTGGCCTTTTATTATATAGGATTTGTAATAAAACACTGAATCACCCACCATCAGTTGATCTATTCATAAATATTAGAGAAACATATGTAAGTATGTATTTGTTATTTTTATCAATATATTTATTTAGTTGGGAAAAAAAAATTCTTTCTAAACTGTGGTCATCCTAAGTCTATACTTGCAATTATTTTATTTATATTATTTTATTTTATTTAAGTGAGTTTCGCTCACTTTGGGGTAAAGTTTTTAATTAGTGTTGATATCTCTTAATAACTACATGATTTAATAACCATAAAAACATTATTATCCTTGTATCCAGAAAACTTCATAGATACAAGTACAGGGAACAAAAACACCAACACAAGCATGATTGTAAGGGAAAACCCTACAGACATGTCAATTTTTTTTTTAAATTAATGTATTTAAAAAAACACATATATGAAGAATATAAGAAACATATCCAATTATGTGCAAAGGGTATGTCTACCTTGTACACCCCTTAATATTAATATATTGAATATACCCACTTCCTTATTCATTCCAAAAGGCTCCAGAGTTTGAAGGGAGGGTATCCAAAAGGTCTCCCTTTGTCTAAGCCGTAGCATTCTATCTCCCCTTCTTTCATCTAGTGTTACTTGTTCTATTTATTTAAAATGCAGACATGACGGAGTCATTTCAATGGAACTTTCTATAGTGATCTGTTACCCAATAAGATACATTTCTCTTCTCAATGTTGGTGATATGTTCTTAAACCCTCCTCTTAACAGTTCTGTTTGTTCTGCCAACATATTGATAGTTGCAAGAGCATTCCAAAACATACACTACGTATTTTGAATGGCAATTCATAGATGTTTTTATTTGTTTTTTATAGCCATTAACCTTGGAGACTATTTGTTTATTGTCTTTATCTATGATTGGGCAGGTATTACAATTTGTACGATTGCATTTAAAAAAAAACAAAGTTAGTCTTGTTCAGCCAGTTTGTTTTTATATTTTGTTTCAAACAATGTATATACATTTTTTTTTTACTGATACTTTGGACCTCAGTTGAGCTCCTCACACACAACCTCCAGGGCAGTGAGCATGCATTAGATATGTAGCCATGTAGACCTCCCCCCATATGCTCCTTTCAGCCAATGGGAGCTAAGAAGACCGTCTGTGCCTAGACATCCCCTTTGTTAACTTATAGGGTGACATAAGAAAGGACAGAAGGAGCATGTCTAAAGTCCTCTCAAACATGCAGATTACAAAAAATGCCCTGTCTGAAAGAACTTTGCAAATGATGGATATTTTACATTTTTTAAATAGTAGCATAAAAAATAAATAAATAATAATAATAAAAAAAAAATAACAGCAACATATTCCTAACAATAGCATTTTATTTTATTTTTATGACCCACTACTCCACTGAGCAAAGCAGCTCCAAATCATGATGCTCCCCCCACTATACTTAGCGATTGAGATGATGTTTTTATGTTGGTATGCAGTGCCCTTTTTACAGCAAACAGCGTGTTCTCCCAAAACAACTCAATTTTAGTTTCATCAGTCCCAGACTCCCCACAACATTTTCCCAGTAGCACTGTGGAGTGTCAAGGTGTTCTTTGGTAAACCTCAAGGCACACAGAGATTTTTTTTGGGAAAGTAGTGTCTTTCTTCGTAGTGTCCTGCCATGGACACCATGCTTGTTTTCTGTATAGTAGACTCATGAACACAGATGTTAACCAGTTCCGATGATTTCTTCAAGCTTATAGCTTTCCCTCTAAGGTTCTTTTTTTACCTCATTGAGAACTGTGTGATGTGCCCTTTGAGTCATCTTGGCTGGATGGCCAATTCTAAGGATAGTAGATGCAGTACTAAATCACCTCCATTAATATACAATTTGTCTAACAGTGGCAGATGAGTAAATATATAAGCTCTTTGAGGTAACTTTGTAATCCTTTCCAGCTTTATGCAACACGACAAGTCTTGATTGCAGGCTTCCTGAGAGCTCATTTTTGCAAGGCATGGTTCACATTAACAGATGCATTTTGTGAATAGCAAACTCAAAATGTTAGAGTGCTTTTTATAAGTCAAATTAGCTCTAACTTAAACCTCAAATCTAGTTTTATTAATAATCCATTTCTGCCAGTAATTAAGATGGGGGGTGACCATTGTGGGGTGGGGAAGGGAAGAGAGCTGTTTGAGAGGGATTAGAGAGGGATCAGGGGGTGGGATGTGTTAGGTGGGAGGGTAATCTATCAAGCTAAAATTAACCCTACAAGCTACCTAATTACCCCTTCATTGCTGGGCATAATACAAGTGTGGTGTGCAGCAGGATTTAGCAGCCTTCTAATTACAAAAAATCAATGCCACAGCCATATATGTCTGCTATTACTGAACAAAGGAGATCCCAGAGAAGCATTTACAACCATTTGTGCAATAATTGCACAAGCTCTTTGTAAATAATTTCAGTGAGAAGTTTGTGAAAAGGTTAACAATTTTTTTTTTATTTGATTGCATTTGGTGGTGAAATGGTGGCATGAAATTTACCATAATGGGCCTAGATCAATACTTTGGGTTGTCTACTAAAAAATATATATATACATGTGAAGGGTTACTCAGGGATTCCTGACAGATATCAGTGTTACAATGTAACTTTTGCTAATTTTGAAAAAAAAAAAATGGTTTGGAAACAGCAAAGTGATACTTGTACTTATTGCCCTATAACTTGCAAAAAAAGCAAAGAACATGTAAACATTGGGTATTTCTAAACTCAGGACTAAATTTAGAAACTATTTAGCATTGGTGTTTTTTGGTGGTTGTAGATGTGTAACAGATATTGGGGGTCAAAGTTAGAAAAAGTGTTTTTTTTTTCAATTTTCTCATCATGTCTTATATTTCTTTATAGTAAATTATATGATGTGATGAAAATAATGGTATCTTTAGAAAGTCCATTTAATGGCAAGAAAAATTGTATAAAATATTTGTGGATACAGCAAATGAGTAAGAGGAAAATGCCACTGCAGAAATGATGTCCGACAGGCCTTTCATAAATAGACCCCTATAGGTGTATTATTGGTGTCCTAGTTTTACTATTGTATTGGAAGAAGAAATGGTTAAGTTTTGGTTGACACATATAAATTATATTGCCGTACAATACTGTGCAAAGTGGCGATGCTGCTTTGAATATATCACCAGCATTGCCACCCACTGAGATGTATAATAAAACACCTCTCTGCGAGCCTTTAAACACTGTTGTCAGCAGTTATGAATATTTCATAGCAATCTAGATCCCACAAGGGATCCCTTTGGAATATATTGCCACATTATGTATGTTTTGACAATATGAGCCTATGAGAGGTTGAAGCTTTGATTTTGTACAGAATGAAAACTTTCTCTGACTGGGTAGCACATATCCTAAAATTTCTAGTAAGAAATATAGTTGGCCAATAAATAGACTTCAAGCTTTCTAAAAGGGACATTAAACACTTTGAGGTGTTAAAATAAAATGATAAATTGTATATATATAAAAAAAACTCTGCAATATACTTTCATTATTTATTTTGTCCCCTTTTCCTGCAATTTCATTCAGTTCCTGTTAGAAATGGAAGTGCAGAACACTGTTATATTCCACACAGCCATTGGCTGCACACTCTAGTGACCTATTTATAACTGTCCCTAATTAGCCACAGCAGGAAGTTACAAATGGCAGCTCCCATTGTTTTATAGACACTAAACTTTACACTTATTTTGTCAATATATAAACAACTAATACAACTTAAAAAAATACATCTACATGTTATTCTTAGACTAATCTTTACTTTGAATGCTTCACTCTATCTAGCATTTATTTAGTGTTTAACGTCCCTTTAAGGTGGGGCAATGTACACACAGTTATATGAACTATTTGTTAAAGCTTATATACCCTAGGGTATTATGTAACAGGGCAATGTGTTGCATTCATGACCAGCTATATATGCATATGTACAAATAAACACATTAATAAATGGTATGGTTATTTCTATGGCACCTGCAGTGAATGTAGACAGTTGTTTTATCTGGCTAGTGTTACATGTTACAAGTGCAATCCCACTTTTTCTTTAGATTGAGAAATATAGGTTCCTCTTTTTAAATTCCCTTGTTGTCAGCTGAAAGGGCAACAGAAGCAATTTCTGAAGCAAGCGTGTGTGTAATAGAGCTGGAGGTAAGTGTACAGATTTATTTAGAGTTAAACTCATTTAATGTCTAAATATTTGTAAAAGTTTATTGTCATTTTCATGCTATTTCTGTAATATTTATATATTATATTTATATCTATCCAAACATATACGATCTTTACATGTAAAGGAAACTAATACATATATTAATCTTACATAACTGACGGTTGTCCATAGCAATGCAAAGGGTAAAGAAAGATTAAACTGCAACAATGCTTTTGAAAATTGCAATTCAATTGTAATTATTGTTCTTTATATAAGGTATACATATTCACTTGTGTGTAAGATTAAGCTTCTTTATATCCCCCAATATATAAAGAAATATAAATATTTCCACTTGACTGTAAAATTTAGGGTTACAAAAAGTTGTCCACAAAACTAAATACCAAGGGTACAAGGGGCACTAGTGTGGATCTTCTAAATGTTTTCCTACATTTTTTATTTAAACCCACATCTCTTTCTCATTTACCTCTTTTGCTCTGTGATGAAGAGTATTATGCATATTTAGCATGAGCTTTCTCTCAAATCCCAGTCCCTATTTCATGAGTGTTAAGTTAGTATCTATCCATTTATCTTGTATCAGTATCTTTCCTCTATCTATCTATCTATCTATCTATCTATCTATCTATCTATCTATCTATCAACTATCTATCTATGTATCATCTATCTATCTATCTATCTATCTATCTATCTTGTATCAGTATATTTCCTATATCTATCTATCTATCTATCTATCTATCTATCTATCTATAATCTATTACCTATCTATCTATGTATCTATCTATGTATCTATCTATCTATCTATCTATCTATCTATCTATCTATCTATCTTGTATCAGTTTATTTCCTATATCTATGTATCTATCTCCTATCAGTATATATCCCCTAACTATCTATCATCTATCTATTAATATATTTATCTATGTTCTATCTCTCTATATATGTTCTATCTATCTATCTATCTATCTATCTATCCTGTGTCTATATATATTCTATCTATCTTATATCTATCTATCTTGCATCTATCTATCTATCTATCTATCTATCTATCTCTCTATCTAGAATCATACTATCTATCGCTCAAGAGTAGGACCCTTCTTTCCTCTTGTTTTAGTATTCTGTAATTTCCTTGTATAAGTAAAGTATAAGGCATATTAAAATGTTGGCACATAAAGAATATATAGTAATAATAATTATATTACATTGGTTGCATTAAAACCCCACTGCAAGGACATAATTTTAAATAGTTTGTCTTCCCACTGTTGCTCGTCAGTTTTTAAATACCAGGTGGTGCTGACAGCTGACCTGCTGAGATATAATTTATCATTTACCATAAGTCATCATCCAAGAGGAGTCAATGTATTTTGCACATGACTCAGCATCTTGACGGATGTACCCTGCAATTTGTGGCTTGTAACACACAAACTTGAATTCAGCATAGAAGGTAATAAGATTTTCCGAGGCTGCCGTAACTCAGGAATTAAAAGTAAGATTGTTTAAACTTCTCATTTCACATAGCATATTGATGGTTCATATACAATGCATCATGGGATTACCAGTAGCAAACAATACACTTGTTTATACTAATTTGAATCAGTATTAAAAAATGTTTTGTGTGGAGAAAGTGCTGGAGAATTTTCTACAGTGAAAGTCAATATGTTATCACTGTCATTTATTAGTATGAGTGTTCTAAACAAATGAAATTCTTATTCTGTATTAGCAGATTTAGTTCTAAATGACTGGGCACACAAAGGTAGTAACACAGAGAAAAAAAGAAACTGGTGTCTATTGAGAAACTGTGGTCCTTAGCATGTAATAGCGACTGTCTGTGTAATGGTTTAATTCTCAACTAATTTCCTGTCCTGTCTGTTATCTAAATGAACCTCTGTCACAATTCCCTAGCTAATTACATCTTACTGTGGTATTTTAAGATAAGCATGTGTATATGGTTTATGTTACTCTTGGTCTCTATTAGGTTGTTTGTTATCTAATTAGGCTGTTATGTTATATATTATTTTTAGTCTTAAATATAAATATATATATCTATATATCCATACATACATATATATATATATATATATATATATATATATATATATATATATAATAAATCTCTACATAAATATATAGATGTATTTATTTAAAAATAAAAATAACATTTTCTTCTAAGTAAAGAACATTGGTATTTGAAGTATTTGGCCTAACGCACCTTAGGGTTAGCGAGCGAGCGAGCAAAAGCAAGAAAAGGCTTTGGTAGCGCTACCCATAGAAGTCTATAGGAAAAGGGAATTAGCGCAGTTGCGCTAATCTGACCTCCAGATGTTAGCGCACCTGAGTCTTTTGCTTGCTCGCAAACATTTTATTTTCAACTTCTAATACAAGCACAACAATAAGAGCGCTATTGATTTAACTTGAGTGGTGTTAGCTCTTATATTTTTGTGCTCCACTTGTAATGTAGGCCTTATATTGTCATTTTGTCATCAAAATTTGTTTTCCAGACCAGAAACATACCCCATGAAAAGCCATTTAAGCATTTGTATCTTATTTGTCCATAGAGAAAAATAGGGACATACAGATCTTAAAGGGACACTCAAGTCAAAATTAAACATTTCATGATTCCGATAGAGCATGCAAATTTAAATAAATTTCCAGTTTACTTTCATATAACACAATGTGCAGTCTTTTTATATTTACACTTTTTGAGTCACCAGCTCTTACTGAGAATGTGCAAGAAGTCATAAAACTAAGTGCTATTGCATTGTATTTTTATCATGCATTTGTTGATTATTCAAATCTACTGTATTGGCTGATCCTTTAAACTGACAGTATACACCAATGTTTATATAACTGCATGTAATAGACACTACTATAAAGAAGAATATGCACATATACTGATCTAAAATCCAGTATAAAACCTTTTAAAAACTTACTTAGAAGATCAAAGCTTAGCACCGTTCATGAGGTTAGGCTGGGACACCCAGTGAAAGGGGCTGAGAAAGCAAGAAGAGCAGACACCCCCTACCCCCTTCCCTGGACATAAAAAGACAGATAACACAAACAGGAGCCGTATGAATCTGTAGACATCAGTATACATCTGATACTTTGGGGCTTGGTTAGGAGTCTGAAAATCAGCACAATTATTAAAAAATAAGCAAAACTATACATTGTTACAAAAACACTCCAAGATGGGCTATATAAATGGATCATCTACAAAACATGTATGCAAAGAAAATCCAGTGTACAATGCCCCTTTAAGCTAATCAATTCTTCACTTTCTAGCATGTTGTTGGGTCACAGTTCTGAATACTGCTGGAATCACTTCAGTCTCTCTGTGAGAAGTATAAAAAACAAAGAAAACATGCTGCTCTTCCATAATTACTGATAATGAATATGCTCATGTGCTTCCTGAGTGCAGCAACGATGTGTGCAGGAATTAAACGCATAGCTCATATTCCAGATAGCCAGAATTTCTGTCAAAAATGGCTCTCATGAACAGTGTTCCCTCTAAGGCCAGTTTTATGAGTGGCTCAGCAGTGAAATAGTTAATTAGAGCAATTAGCAAACACTACACAATGCAGGCTACAAGGTGTGGTTTCCTTATTAACTGGCCTTAAAGGGACATGAAACAAGAGTTTTCTTTCATGATTCAGATAGAGAATAAAATTTTAAACAAGATTCCAACTTACTTCTATTATCTAATTTGTTTAATTCTGTAGATAACCTTTGTTAGCAATGCACACAGGTGAGCCAATCACGGGAGGCATCTGTGTGCAGCTAAAGGTAGGGTTGCCACCTTTAGTTCATGCACAACTCAAACACTCTTGCACCGTGCACAACTATGTATAATAGCACATAAACACAAACTCACGCATAGATATTCACACAATCTCTCTCACACACAGGCTGTCACACACGCTCACACTGACACTCACACACTCACTCTCACACACTAAAACACACTCACACACACACTAGGGTTGCCACCTCAGCCATGTTTTCCTGGACAATTATGAGTTACACATGCTGCAGGGTGTGCAGGGAGGAACATGTATTGTCTTTCTGGACAGCACTATTTATATTCCTCCCTGCACACCCTGCAGCATGTGCAACTTATAAGTGTTCTGTATTTTAAGGGACAGGTGGCAACCCTAACACACACACACCCTCTCTTTCTCTCACACACACAAAGACACTACTCTCACACACACACACACACACTCTCACTCAATAACACATACAAACTGACACAAACATTCTCTCTCACACACACACACTCAATCACACACACACAAATACAATCTTTCACACAAAGAGTCACACACATGGAAAAACACTGACAAACACAAAAACACACACTATCACACAAAAAGACACTTACACACAAAAACACACACATACTCCCACACTCAGACACACTTACACAAAAAGACACACACAAGCAAGAGAGAAATAACTTCAGGCATGGGCAGTTTTTTTGCAAATGCATAATGTTACCTATTTTGGCTGTGAATGTTTCCCACCAAACCCGGACATACATGTCCTGGTCTGACTGCTTCAAATCCGGACTGTTCGGATCATTCCCGTACAGGTGGCAACCCTACTTTCTTGGAACACTGCTTATGAATTATCATGGGGTTTTCAAAATCCAAACCATTCTAATATATTAAAAACCTATGTTTCATGAGCTTTTCAAATACATTGATGGCATGAGAACACCCCTATAATCGTTATGGGGAAAGATCTCCAGCAGTATTCCAGTCCATCAGAAAACAGATTTTGAGCAGCCATTTGTCTTATTCATGGGGGTAGATTTATGAATGGTCAAGCGGACATGATTTGCTGTAGCGAATCATGTCCGCTCGACCTCGCTAAATTCCGACAGCATACGCTGTCGGCATTTAACATTGCACACGCATTTCTGGTGAAATGATTGTGCAATGCCGCCCCCTGCTCACTGGTGGCCAATTGGTTGCTAGCAAGGGCTGTCAATCATCCCAATCGTATCAGATCAGGATGATTTTAGTCTGCGAAGTTAAGGAGCAGCGGTCTTATGACAGCTGCTTATTAACTTCCATTTCAGGTGGACCTAAAATGATGGGGCATAGATTCAGTATTCCCTGCTTAATAAATCGACCCCATGGACTTTTTTTAATTCTACAGCTTTAAACTAATAAAAGCATTTCTTAGCTGTTTGCTTGATTTTATTTTTATTCAGCTAGATTACAAGTTTTGTGTTGTGGCTTTTAAAGCTGAAAATATGGCATTTTCAGCGTTAAAACAGTACTGCAGCTATTACAAGTGTTGTTGGTATAGCTGTACCGCACACCTTTTAGCCTGTACCGCAACGTCAGTCCCGCACATGTAAAAATTATGTTTTTTCATGGGATTCCCATAGCGCCGGTATTACGAGTTTTGCGGTACGGCTAAAAAGTGAGTGTTACACCCTCTAACTACAAGATCTGTACTGCCATTTAAAGTCAGTAGCTATGAGTTTTACGCTACAAAGCTGTAACATAAAACTTATAACTAAACTGCTACAAAGTACACCAACACCCATAAACTAGCTATTAACCTCTAAACCGAGGCCCTTCCACATTGCAAATACTATATTAAATTTATTTAAAATTACAAAAAATAAAAACTAACTAAATTTAAAAAAAAACCCCACTAAATTATGAAAATCAGCTCTTTTACTTGTAAAAAAAATACAAACACCCCCCAACAGTAAAACCCACCCACCACCCAACCCCCCCAAATAAAAAAAACTATCTAAAATAACCTAAGCTAACCATTGCTCTGAAAAGGGCATTTCTATGGGCATTTAGCTCTTTTGCATTGCCCAAACCCTAATCTAAAAAAAAAACCCACCCAAAAAATCCTTAAAAAAACCTAACACTAACCCCGACGATCCACTTACAGTTGTTGAAGTCCTGCTTAAAGGATCCATTCAGCCGGCAAAGTCATCATCCATGCGGCAAGAAGTCTTCATCCAGACGACCTCTTCTATCTTCATCCAGCCGGCAAAGTCCTCATCCAGGCGGCAAGAAGTCTTCATCCAGACGTCCTCTTCTATCTTCATCCAGCTGGCAAAGTCTTCATCCAGGCGGCCTCTTCGATCTTCATCCAGCTGGTGCAGAGTGGGTCCATCCTGAAGACATCCGGCGTGGAGCATCCTCTTCATACGGTCGCCGCTGTACACTGAATCTTCAATGCAAGGGACGCGATTCAAGATGGTGTCCCTTGCATTCCTATTGGCTGAAAAATTTGAATCAGCCAATAGGAATTAGGGCTGCTAAAATCCTAATGGCTATTCAAATCAGCCAATAGGATTTAAGCAGCTCTCATTCTATTGGCTAATTCAAATTATTTTCAATAAAAGAGCTGATATCTGTAGGGCAATGTCCTAGTTTATTCTAGATTAGGTTTTTTTATTTTGGGGTGTTTTTTTATGGGTATTAGAATAGGAATATTTTTTTTTTTTTTTTTTAAATAATTTTTATTGAGGTCAAAGTCACAATACAACATACATGGGATGCATCAAGAAAAACATGAATACAGGGGGAAAAAATCATCACATGCATATTGTAAACAATGTAAAGTCGTATCTGTAGTGTCACAGAAAGATTTAAATATGCATAAAACAGACTAAGCCTCTCATTTTCAATTTATACATAACAACAAATAAATCACATGAAAATGAGAAAGCTACACTATTCGCTACATCTTCAGATAAGCGAAGATAATAAACCTCACGTTTTCCTTTTTTTATGTTAAACATTTTCGAATATTGTTTTAAATTAAAACAAACTGTAAACAAATAAAACTTATTTCGCAGCATAAGTAAAGTTAAAGAATTCTTCATAAATACCCATAATAATGTGAGAAAGAAACAAAAAACAGTGAATCCTATTATAAAAGCTGTCAGAGTTTATGAGTATATATTAGATCCATGCAATTTTGGGAATGAGATTATGGAATACTCTATACATATGATAATCCTCATGTAGAATACTATAGTAAATAGTTAACTTAGAACTATATATAGTTGAGAGAACACTTGTATATATCAATGAAACCTTCCAATATAATTAAAAATGCTGCAGCCAATCAAATAATAAAGTTATATATATATATATATATATATATAAAAAGCATATAAGCTAAAGAAAATAGGGTTGTAAGTGCGGTATGTTTCAAGGGAAACCGCAGCAAAAGCCTCCGATCACAATCAAGGAGTATCAGAGTACTATATATGAGGGGGGCGGAGTTAAATCAATTAGTAAAGAATAAGATCTCTCCTAGCATTTGTCAACTTAAAGACCTGAATTTGGCTTATGAAATCATGTTTAAACATTTAAGGCAATGTGAAAAGCTAATCACACAAGCTTATATTTTTAATTGTAGGGTGGGGATATAATAATGTACTTTTCACAATTATCTGGACATATATTAGCCATGGTACTGGCTGGTAACTGAAAAAGGGGTGAGTAGAACATAGATAACATCCAGAAGAATTATGAGTCTGCAATTTACACTATAGAATAGGATATTAAGTAGACTATCTTAGTGTAGGGCAAGATATAGTTATTTCAATGCGATGGTAGCTAGTTAAACAATTAAAAAATTAAATATCTCTCCTCTACCTGGAGAAACCCTGTCTCCTGGATATGGGCCCAACACCCAGTGACAAAAAGGTCATATCAATAAACATATATCTACTATCAGAGGAGAGGAAAATATAATAAGCTCAGAGAAACTAATATGAGAGATGTGCATAACATCATGATACCTTTAATATTCCTACTAATTAGGCAACTCAAATATATATTACCTATATGTTGATATGCTAGGGGTATGTATAGAATAAGGTATTTTAAGTCACCAGCTCATCTGAATATATCCTTTCTGGAAGTATGATGCCTAAGCGTATGTGAAAATGACAGTACTAGCAGAAGTGTATTCAACTTTAATCCAGACCCAAATATATATATAAATGTAATACTGACCTCATTTACACCAAATCAGTGCAATGAGCGGTATATAGGAGACTAGCTCTCACTCTAAGCAGTTTATGAAACACAGTTATAACATCTTTGGGACAGGAATCAAAATAACTTCTGCATACTACCATAGTTTTAAATACACACATATGGCTCCTGAATGTAATTGACTAAGCTTGAGAAATGATGTAAAGCATGTTCAAACACACACAATTCAGTCACCAGCCCTTAGGTTTATATAATAAAACTAGAAATACGATGAAGAGTTAATTTCAAATTATATAAACAGGAACCTTTTTTTTTTTGTCTTAGCAAATGAACATAAAATTAACATGTTTAACTGTTCTGTAATAAACTCAAGAACATAGAACACTGAGAAAAGCAGATGTGTTACATTTATATGTAGAATCCAACATACAAGTCGCAAAGAGTATCGATGTAGAGGACTTCTCAAAATTATTAAACATTAGCAATGACCCATATACTTAACAACTCTTGGTCCTGCTGTGAGAGTAAATAATCCTATACCCGTCTTTTCAAGTCTGTGTGACAAGACTTTTATTTCACATTTTAAAGAAAGTTTAGCATCAACCGTTTAATAAGGTGTGGGAAGCATGTGGAAGGTTAGGGGGAAAATATATATATTGAGAGTCATCCAACTCCAACCTTCCAGTTTTGACATCGGTCTATCGCAGTAAGACACGCAGGTATTCCTGGGTCATGGCTCAGAGGAGATGAAATAGGTAACGCTGTCTCCATGTTAGAAAGAATTGTTGTGATAATGTCGTTACTTTTAGGTCCATTAGAAAGCCGATGTGGATGTCCAGATAGAGATTAGTGCTAACAGCGGCACAGCATTTTGAGATCACCTTATTTGCCAGGTGGTCTACGCGGATAGGATCCTCTCCTGATTGGTTCTTTAGGACCGTGCTTGGTAACAGAAACTCAGTGTAGATCCTCACAGCCTCACTATGAATCTCGGCCTAAGATGATATAGAACCAGAAGTATGCAGAGGATGCTGGGGCCCCAAAGCATCCCCACTAGTTATGTTCAGCTCAGCTGGGTCCGGAGATATCGCTGTCAGAATCCTGCAATCCTCCACTGGATCAACAACTCTAGTCAAAGCTGCTGAAAACTCATTGTGATGATGAGTTAAAAGTCTGCTGATCTCTGTAAGTATCTGGTGGATAGCAGCCATAACAACTAAGATCCCATGAGGGTGATAAAATGGCCGCCGTCGGGGGCATGGCTAGGCAGCGGCCATAGAAGGTTGCAATATCTGTGGCTCCTATAGTGATCTGCTTAATCCGCCGATTCAAGCAGCGGTTCTGCAATATCAACTGACATCTTTTTATATTTGGCAAGACAGAGAAGAGCTGTAACGAACCATACCACATTTGCAGAATTTATGACCTGTAGGACCCAGATCTGGTCCATTGAGATCTTTGGCGGCGGCCTTTGAACACGATTTCAACTCCCCCCCTGTGCATCAGGGTATAACAGTCTTTTATAGACTGCGTACTACTCTAAAGAAGGGAACCTTCATATCGAACATACTGACTACTGACAATTGTGTTTGAAGGGGAGTTATACCAGTAACATTGCGAAATGGAGGCTCTAAACAGGTGGGAAGACAAGATGGTGCAGATTATAGGGGATCACTACCGGAGTCTAGAAGCAGAACTATGTAAGCTCCTCTTGAATCCTGCAGATACTGTGGCCCCACCATGTGTATATAACTATACCAATACACCATCCCAGTCCAGCTTGCCCAGCAACAAGACTCATGAATGCCACCAACAAGCTGGTAACAACCACTACGCACCTACGGATGAACCAGGGCTTGCTTTTATAAAGCCAGACATGGCTGCTATACAGACTTCTTCCTGCCACCAGAAGGACGACGCAAGCCTAGTTAATAAAAGGCCCTCATCCACACTGGACTTCCAATGGGAGGGCCATGGGGCTGCGGAAACCCGGACCTGCGATGTGCAGCCGCCTATACCACAGCAGCCGATGAGAGCTGACCATGAGAAGCAAACGGAGGTGTTTTCTGCACTAACTGGGGTGACAGCTTTAATCAGAGAGGTGCTTACGGCCGATACTGAGAGACAGAGACGGACCTACAGTGAAGTTGCCATCCCTGGTCTGCTCCTGCCTATCCACCCACCCGTGATTGCGAACGGAGCTGAAAGAAAAATGAGTGGAGAGCTTATTACCGTTCTGGAATGCCGTAACGAGGGTCCCCCACACTCAGCACTTCTCATCAGAGGGAGATCTCGCCAAGCCGACCGGCATGGAGTAGGCTGATTGACACTTAAAGTTTGTCTCATTACTGGTACAGGTGAGCTTGAGAAGTCAGGGTGAATTTCTGTTACCGCTATATGAGGACAATGTGAGAACCAGTTCATGTTCTATATATGATGACTTTTAGTCGGCAGCTACGGATGGCTCAAACTGTTCCTACTAAGTACCTTATTCATATACACTATTTGTATTTATTGGTCTTAGGTTTTTTTCTTGTTAGAACGTTATGTATTCCACATGTTTTTTTCACCTAGCTACACTGTCCTTGGGTCATATTCATGTTGTAATTTATTTTTTGTTTGACCCAAGTTATTTCTAGTCTAATCTATAGATATTGCTATGTTCTATTGCTATGTTCCTCAGGGGATGCTAGCCTACTTCATGAAGCCTCTTCTACGCATTTTTCTATTGTGTGATAGAATGATTCACTAGGAGGAGCTTGTAATTCCTAGCCTTTATATCTTTTCTGTTGATAATTTTGCTATATTTTGTCAAGTATACTAATATAGATTTATAGTGTTAGTTGCTCACTACACCCTTATTATAGGTTGAGCATCTCCACATAAATAGGATTAGATGGGTCTAAACATTATAAAGTTAACCGACAAGGGACAATATAGGTAATAATTTAGCTTAATACAGCCACTTATGACCAATAATAGTATACTGGTGAGTGGATCCCCACCATCTCATTTAAATCCCTTACCTGGGTCCAGTGATATAAAGTACATCATAGCGCCCTGTTTAATCTTTGGAATATCTTGAAAGTACACAAAAAGTCAGTCTAAGTTTAACCCTAAGTTTAACATAGAATATACATGGAGTATGACATTCTGCCTCATCTTAGGCTTCTGACTTTTGAGTATAGGAAGTATAGGTACTTGAGGGGTCGTTCAAACTGTTCCTATTTCAGTCTGCGGCCGGGATAGCACACCAAAATTTTATGTGGAGGACTCCTACTGTTACTACTAGTCTGCACATAGGTTAGTGTACTTTATTGAATTATTATTCTCATCATTGTCCCTAAAATAGTTGGTACACACTTAGATGATGGGAATTCATTTACTCTATTATATTGGTATTGATAATTACCTATCTGTTGACCCTAGATTGCTACATATAATTATATCTTTAGTATATCTTCTTCACATTTCTCAGTGCCCAGTGATAAAGTTTGGTGTTAGCCCTCCCCCGAAGGGGTTTCTTAAAACACTTTTTTTTTTTTTTTTTTTTTTTTGACATAACATTTTTTTAATGCAAGATATTTTTACCATGCCCTATCTTGTGGAACCCTATGATGTTTGTATGCGTAACAATGTTTTACTTTAATCCCTCCCCCAAAGGCATTCCCTAAAACACTAGTAATGATGGTTTCCTTCTCAATTTAATTTTCAACTTATAAAAGCTTCCTCACTTCCCCTCTCTAATTTTCTTGGATAGCAAGTGGCCCAAGAGTGGCCGATACAGTGTAAATGAGGGGACACTTTTCTCTACTAAGTCTTATTTTGCACAAATACAGTCCTGTGGGTCCAAAAGTGGCCCTCACAGATATTTCTATTTTTCCCCTACATGCCCCCAGATATCTTTTTTTCTATAGTTTTAGCAGTCCAAGAGAGGCTGCTAGAGTTTAGCTGGGGTAATTTGTGTTAGATTATATATAATTATGAGGGGACCTTCTCTATACAATTATAAAATAAAAAATGGGGCTAAACTATCTAGCATCTGTTATATTTGTTTATAGTCTAATCTTTGTGCCTTGTCACTTGAGTGTTATGATTGTGGTGCACTTACTTTTTTATATAGTACATAGTGACCATGATATTTTGTATTCATTTTTATTTCTTGACTATGATTGTCATTCAGTTTTCGAAGCAAATTATGCTTTTCATTGTATTTTTATTTTATGCCTCAATAAAAATATATTTAAAAAAAAAAAAATACACCAAAAAAAAATAAAAAATAAAATAAAAAATGGCCGCTGTCTTTGTAGATACAGAACAGGCTTTCCAAACTTGGCACACTGCTAGTGCCTAAATAATGAAGTTTAGTGACCTCCGGCTGCTGGATGGAGATTAAATGACTAATCCCACCATGGTAGAGGTTACCTGCTCATCTAAATCTGGTCTTAGGTCGTTTTTAAATTGATTTGAGCCGGAGCTCTAAAAGTCTGTGACCTCTCATGTACGCTGCTGGCTCTGCCCCCAATTTTTTTTATTTTTGATATTTTGTGTAATGTATATTTTTAGGGGGTGTTTTGTTTTCTTTAGCAAAAGAGGTGTTTATCTCAATGCCCTACAAAAGGCCCTTTTAAGGGCCTCTCAAAAGGCCCTTTTAAGGGCCCCTGGTAGTTTGGGGGGTGGGGGTTTGTATAGTGTTAGGGGGTGTTTCTATTTGTTTTGGGTTAAAAGAGCTGTTTATCTCAGGGCAATGCCCTACAAAAGGCCATTTTAAGGGCCCCTGGTAGTTTGGGGGGTGGGGGTTTGTATAGTGTTAAGGGGTGTTTGTATTTTTTTTGGAGTAAAAGAACTGTTTATCTCAATGCAATGCCTTACAAAAGTCCCTATTAAGGGCCCCCCAAAAGGCCCTTTTAAGGGCCCATGGCAGCTTATTCTAGAGTAGAGTTTTTTATTTTGGGGTGTTTTTTTTAAGGGTATTAGAATAGGTTTAATCTTTTTTTTTTTTTGGATAATTTTGTTTGCTTTTATTTGTAATGGTAGGTTTTTTTATATTTTGTAATGTTAGGTTTTAGTGTAAGGCAGGTTAGGTTTTATTTCACAGGTAAGTTTGTATTTATTTTAACTAGGTAGTTAGTAAATAGTTAATAACTATTTACTAACTAGTCTACCTAGTTAAAATAAATACAAACTTACCTGTGAAATAAAAATAAAACCTAAGCTAGATACAATATGACTATTAGTTATATTGTAGTTAGCTTAGGTTTTATTTCACAGGTAAGTTAATTTGTATTTAGATTTAAATAGGAATTATTCAGTTAATAATTGTAAATTTAATTTAGATCTAATTGAATTATGTTAAAGTAAGCGGGGGTTAGGTTTAGGGGTTAATATAGTTTAATTTAGCTTGTTGCAATGTGGAGGGCTGGCGGTTTAGGGGTTAATAGGTTTATTTAGTTAATAATTGTAAATTTAATTTAGCTATATTTTTATTATGTTACAGTTAGGGGGTGTTAGGGTTAGGGTTACGTTAGGGTTAGGTTTAGGGGTTAATATAGTTTCATTTAGCTTGTTGCTATGTGGGAGGCTGGCAGTTTAGGGTTTAATAAATGTAGTATAGTGGCGGCGATAGGGAGTAGGGGTTAATAATTTTATTTAGGTAGCTGGGATATCGGGAGCGGCAGATTAAGGGTTAATAACTGTAGGCAGGCGTTGGCGATGTCGGGGGCAGCAGATTAGGGGGTTTTAGACGTAGGTTTTATGTTAGGGTGTTAGGTTTAAACAATATTTTTATTTCCAGACATCAATGGTGCTGCGTTACGGAACTTTTGTTTACGCGATTGCAGGTGTTACGTTTTTTTTTTTTGCTGGCTCTCCCCATTGATGTCTATGCGGAAATCGTACACGAGCATGTCTCAGCAGCGCTCTGATTGTGTGTGGTATGGAGCTCAACGCAACCATATTGCACGCAAAAGGCATATGTTTGAAAACTTATAACAGCAGTGCTATAGAGAATTAAATAACGTAACTTTAGTTGCGTTCGTTAATTTCTCTATAGCGTTTAAAACTCGTAATCTAGCTGATTGTTATTTTTGTGCATGTTCAGTTTTCAGAGCAAATAATCACTCAAGCTTGTGTTCCAATATTCTTGTGCAAATTGTAATGAATTGAAATATAGTGCCTAGTAGTCCGCAATAAAGTACTTTTAGAAATAGAGAATTTTATTTTTGTGTGTTATGTTAGGCAATGTGTAATTAAGTGACATGCACAATAATTATGGCATCTATTTTATAAAGTCACAATGATTTACTAAAGGGCAGAAACATTGGTAAGATTCTGTTTGAGTGATAGGCAATTGGAATTAATCCAAAATACAAAAAAGTAACATGAAAAAAAATTATTACACCAAACTTTTTATAATAATAATAAATAATAATATTATTATTAATAATAATAATAATAATAAATATTAAATAATAATAATGAAAAAATAATAAATAAATAACAGAATTCACTTTTTAGTAGCTGCAGCAACTCTAAGGGTCCGATTCTAAAACTTTGCTGGATCAGATGGGGTTTTCCATGCCGACACTTGCAAGGCTGCCTTTAGGGAATTCTATAAAAAGAGGTTGCCCCTGCAAGTTGCAAGATGTCTCCCTTACAAAGTAAAGGAGCTCGCTGGAAAGAGAAGTTATCAGGTGCACACCACAAAATTAAATACTGCAGCCAATAAAAAAATGGATTACTCTGCTTTGAGTGTATAGTATCTTACAATCACCTCTATTTTCATATACATAGGTTAAGATAATATGTGTATATTTTGACACTTTTTAGTTTGCAAGAAAAAGGGGAAAAATGTTACAGTATATGCCAGACCTGGAGGAGAAATTTAGCTACATACATGGAACGCCCCTGCTCAGCCCACAAGGGAAACTAATTATAGAATAAGGAAAATAATACGCTTATAAATGCAGTGTAGTTTTATTAAGATTTATACTGTGCACCTTAAATCATTATGTTCCCAGACAATTTCAATTAATATCAATTTGATTTTTTTTTAATAAAATATGATTTTTCTAGAACAAATTCATTATGATTTTTAATGCATTTAAACAATGCAGGTTTTTACTGCATATTTTAATTTAATTATTTAAAATTGCTTATATGATTTTTAAATTATGATGTTTTGTGCTTCATCTTTACATACTTAAGCAGGGCATTTTTATTGATAAAAATCACAACAAAATAACATATTTATAAAATATTTACTGGGGGCGTGACTAAGATGCGGCCATGACTAGTCGCAATATATGAAGCTCCCTAAGCTATCATAATAAGCCACCAAATATTTTTGCAGATATACATCATCTTATTTCATATTTGGGATGCCTGGTTGCCTCTTAGTGAGGTAACTCTGGCATATCAAGTCTATTCTATCTGCGCTCTCAGGGATCTGATTTGGCCCGGTGGGAGCCTTTGCGGGAGCTCCAATCACCCCCCCGGTAACCCGGGTTAGAGCGGCTATTGTTCTGCAGAAAAAAAGGAAGTCCATCCTAACTAGATCGTTTAAGTTGACCATGGAGGAGATACAAGCGCTTCTTTCGAAGATAGATCTGCAGATGCAAAATAATTTTCATGAACTTACAAAAGAAACCACTAAACGCTGCAAATATCGTTTTCCACACAGCTACTAAAAATGAGAGCTATTTGATACAGCCTAGGAAAAGCGAAGTGGAACTGAACTCTACTTTACCTAACTGGGAACCAGGTAATCTCTACAATGCAAATAATGATGGAATTGCCCTGCAACGACACAGTCCTTACACTGAACTCTCCCTTGCCAAAACTCAGGATGGTGCGGCCGGCCTCCTGATACATGGTGGTGTTAATGTCAACATATGGAGTGTGGACAGCCAGCTACTGGTAGCGCAGAGACAACAATGAGGTCCCCAGCAAAGCAATACATACTTTGGGTCACAATGGACTAAAGGTCACAAGACATTTGTTTCACTGAGTCTGTCGAGTTGCGACGATGCCAGCCGAATGATCATCCAGTTGCGGGTTCTTACATATTCAATCCAGACTCTATATCAGTTTTTTACTTGCAAGCAATGACCCAGTTTGTAGCATCTGGTGTAGGATGAGCAAAATTTACCTCCGGATCCTACTCAAATAGTTGAGATGGTATACCGTCTGTTAATAAGGTTATGATATATTACTCTACTTCCAGCCTTTATTACCATTTGTCTTTGCATGATTTTAGTTAGGCGAATATAAATCTATAATCTGTTGCAATATTAGGTATAAAGTTAGTGAGTTATGTTTTAGACAGGACTGAGTCTTACTTTATTATTCACAAGCACATTAGCAGCTATTATCTCTAGTTCTCTCAATTACTGTTATGGTATCATTTAAATTATCTGTATTTTCTCTCTTTGCCACATATTTGCACTTTGGTAATGTTTCCTCTCATAATAGATACTCCCTAAATCTTTATATATAGCCAGTTGTTATTATACTATTATTTACTATTAGTGATGTCGCAAACCTAAAATTTTGCGTTCGCGAACGGCGAACGCGAACTTCCGCAACTGTTCGCGAATGGGCGAACCGGGCGAACCGCCATAGACTTCAATAGGCAGGCGAACTTTAAAACCCACAGGGACTCTTTCTGGCCACAATAGTGATGGAAAAGTTGTTTCAAGGGGACTAACACCTGGACTGTGGCATGCCGGAGGGGGATCCATGGCAAAACTCCCATGGAAAATTACATAGTTGATGCAGAGTCTGTTTTTAAGCCATAAAGGGCATAAATCACCTAACATTCCTAAATTGTTTGGAATAACGTGCTTTAAAACATCAGGTATGATGTTGTATCGATCAGGTAGTGTAAGGGTTACGCCCGCTTCACAGTGACAGACCAAACTCCCCGTTTAAAGGGACAGTCTACACCAGAATTTTTATTGTTTTAAAAGATAGATAATCCCTTTATTACCCATTTCTCAGTTTTGCACAACTAACACATTTATAATAATATACTTTTAAACCTCTGTGATTATCTTGTATCTAAGCCTCTGCAAACTGCCCCTTTTTTCAGTTCTTTTGACAGACTTGCAGTCTAGCCAATCAGTGCCTGCTCCCAGATAACTTCTTGTGCATGAGCACAGTGTTATCTATATGAAATACGTGAACTAACACCCTCTAGTGGTGAAAAATTGTTAAAATGCAATCTGAAAGAGGTGGGCTTCAAGGTCTAAGAAATTAGCATATGAACCTCCTAGGTTAAGCTTTCAACTAAGAATACCAAGAGAACAAAGCAAAATTGGTGATAAAAGTAAATTGGAAAATTGTTTAAAATTACATGCTCTATCTGAATCATGAAAGTTTATTTTGGCCTAGACTGTCCCTTTGACGCACCGCAAACAACCGTAAACAGTCCATTTGCACAACCGCAAACTCCCCAGGTTGTATACCAAGCTAGCCATGTCCCGTTCCTTGTCCTCACTGATGTCATTGAAGGTCTCTTCCTCCACCCAGCCATGTACAACACCAAGGGTCCCCGAAAGGTGACAACAAGCCCCCTGGGACGCCTGCTGTGTTTGGTCTTCCACCTCCTTAAAGCCACCTTCCTCCTCTGACTCCTCTTCTTCAGACTCCTCTCTCTGCGTTATTATAAGGTGTGTTAAGTAGTACTATTCTGATCAGTTTAATCCCTGTTATGTCCCCTATCAGGGGACGTGTATATGGCATGGATTTTAGGAACCGGGAGATGGAAAAAGATGCTTGGTCGGTCCTCCTACTTCAAATTTGGGGCACTGCGCGTGCAATCTACTGTGCCACCAGATAGGAGTGGTGTGTTAAGTAGTACTATTCTGATCAGTTTAATCCCTGTTACGTCCCCTATCAGGGGACGTGTATATGGCATGGATTTTAGGAACCGGGAGATGGAAAAAGATGCTTGGTCAGTCCTCCTACTTCAAATTTGGGGCACTGCGCGTGCAATCTACTGTGCCACCAGATAGGAGTGGTGTGTTAAGTAGTACTATTCTGATCAGTTTAATCCCTGTTACGTCCCCTATCAGGGGACGTGTATATGGCATGGATTTTAGGAACCGGGAGATGGAAAAAGATGCTTGGTCGGTCCTCCTACTTCAAATTTGGGGCACTGCGTGTGCAATCTACTGTGCCACCAGATAGGAGTGGTTTGTTAAGTAGTACTATTCTGATCAGTTTAATCCCTGTTACGTCCCCTATCAGGGGATGTGTATATGGCATGGATATGTATATGGCATGGCCGAAACACAAGTGGCTGTCAGATAACAGTCCGGCCACGAGATAGATAGATTTGATAGATAGATACATAGATTAGATAGATAGATCAATAGATGCAATATATACATTTGATAGATACGATAGATAGATTTGATAGATAAATAGATAGATTTGATAGATAGATAATTTCCCAGATAGAGAATTACAAGACTTGCGGTCTGTGACCCATGGTAAGGTTCCCAGAGGCAGTTGCGGCGCCCGAGGCTCTGATTAGAACAGAGCACTCTGGAACGTATCTGCCCTCGGCCGAAATCGGAACATTCTTTTGCTTTCTGTCTGTCGGCCAAATGTCCGTCTGCCAAATGTCCATCTGCCAAATGTCCGTCTGCATTTTGTCAGAGCACCGCGTGCAATCTACTGTGCCACCAGATATGAGCGGTGTGTTAAGTAGTACTATTCTGATCAGTTTAATCCCTATCAGGGGACGTGTATATGGCATGGATTTTAGGAACTGGGAGATGGAAAAAGATGCTTGGTCGGTCCTCCTACTTCAAATTTGGGGCACTGCGCATGCAATTTAATGTGCCACCAGATAGGAGTGGTGTGTTAAGTAGTACTATTCCTATCAGTTTAACCCCTTAATGACCGGACCATTTTTCAATTTTCTTACCCTTAATGACAATGGCTATTTTTACATTTCTGCGGTGTTTGTGTTTAGCTGTAATTTTCCTCTTACTCATTTACTGTACCCACACATATTATATACCGTTTTTCTCGCCATTAAATGGACTTTCTAAAGATACCATTATTTTCATCATGTCTTATAATTTACTACAAAAAAAATAATAAAATATGAGGAAAAAAATGGAAAAAAACACACTTTTTCTAACTTTGACCCCCAAAATCTGTTACACATCTACAATCACCAAAAAACACCCATGCTAAATAGTTTCTAAATTTTGTCCTGAGTTTAGAAATACCCAATGTTTACATGTTCTTAGCTTTTTTTGCAAGTTATAGGGCAATAAATACAAGTAGCACTTCGCTATTTCCAAACCACTTTTTTTCAAAATTAGCGCTAGTTACATTGGAACCCTGATATCTGTCAGGAATACCTGAATATCCCTTGACATGTATATATTTTTTGTTAGAAGACAACCCAAAGTATTGATGTAGGCACATTTTGGTATATTTTATGCCACTATTTCACCGCCAAATGCGAGCAAATAAAAAAAAAAAACTTTACATTTTTCACAATTTTAGGTTTCTCACTGAAATTATTTACAAACAGCTTGTGCTATTATGGCACAAATTGTTGTAAAAGCTTCTTTGGGATCCCCTTTGTTCAGAAATAGCAGACTTATATGGCTTTGGCACTGATTTTTGGTAATTAGAAGGCCGCTAAATGCTGCTGCGCACCACACGTAAATTATGCCCAGCAGTGAAGGGGTTAATTAGGTAGGTTGTAGGGAGCTTGCAGGGTTAATTTTAGCTTTAGGGTAGAGATCAGCCTCCCACCTGACACATCCCACCCCCTGATCCCTCCCAAACAGCTCTCTTCCCTCCCCCACCCCACAAATGTCCCCGCCATCTTAAGTACTGGCAGAAAGTCTGCCAGTACTAAATAAAAGTTTTTTTTTTTTTTTTATAAAAAAAATAAAATATTTTAGCTGTGATGGACTCCTGCCTTAGCCCCAACCTCCATGATCCCCCCCCCAGCTCTCTAACCCTCTCCCCTATCTAATTGCGGCCATCTTGGGTACTGGCAGCTGTCTGCCAGTACCCAATTTGCCCCAAAAACAAAAGTGTTTTTTGTTCTTTTGCTTTTTTGTATGTTTTCTGTAGTGTAGCAGCCCCCCACAATACCCCTATCCCCCTCCCAGATCCTTTTATATTATTTTTAATATATCCCCCCTCTTCCCTCCTCATTGGTGTCAGTGTCAGCTAATGCGCGGTCGCGCACGCGCGCACATGCACGCGCGCCCCCCGCACGCTCCCGGCACCCGGCGTGCACATTGCATTTCTAGGGACCGGATGCCGGGTAGCGATGGGCCGCCCACCCGCCTCCCTGTTACGCTCCCACCCACCAACGAACCGGCACCATCGCTACCGGTGCAGAGAGGGCCACAGAGTGGCTCTCTCTGCATCCGAGTCTTCTAAATGGTATTGCAGGATGCCTCCATATGGAGGCATCACTGCAATACCCTGAGAGCTGCTGGAAGGGATTGCGATCGCTTCCAGCACTCTCTTAGACAACTGACGTACCAGGTACGTCCATTGTCATTAACTGTTAGTTAATGCATGACGTACCTGGTACGTCAGTTGTCATTAAGGGGTTAATCCCTGTTATGTGCTTTTTTTTGGTTTGGTTTTTGAAGCCACAGTGCAGCACCAGAGGCCAGAAAAATTTGGCATGTACACATGCCTGAAAAATTAGGTATTGTTTCCCAGGCAGAAAGTGCCCTAAAACATTGCGGCTTGAACCCTAGTTGGTGGCGGATAAGTCACGCAAGTCATCCGGCATTCTAAGATAAAATACAGCAGCATGTGGACCATTTTTAGCCCAAGGCAGCTCATCTCATCAGGCCTTTTTTACTCGAATTTATCGCACAATGTCAGTCCCTTCGGGATCCATCCCTCATTCATCTTAATAAAGGTGAGGTAATCTAGACTTTTTTGACCTAGGCGACTTCTCTTCTCAGTGACAATACCTCCTGCTGCACTGAAGGTCCTTTCTGACAGGACACTTGAAGCGGGGCAGGCCAGAAGTTCTATCGCAAATTGGAATAGCTCAGGCCACAGGTCAAGCCTGCACACCCAGTAGTCAAGGGGTTCATCGCTCCTCAGAGTGTCGAGATCTGCAGTTAAGGCAAGGTAGTCTGCTTCCTGTCAGTCGAGTCGTTCTCTGAGGGTGGACCCCGAAGGGCTGTGGTGATGCATAGGACTTAAAAAGCTCTGCATGTCCTCCATCAACAACACGTCTGTAAAGCGTCCTGTCCTTGCCGGCGTGGTTGTCGGAGGATTACTTTCACCTCTTCCCCTGTTAGATTCCCGTTGTGCTGTGACATCACCCTTATACGCTGTGTAAAGCATACTTTTTAATGTATTTTGGAACTGCTGCATCCTTTCCGACTTGCGATAATTCGGTAACATTTCAGGCACTTTATGCTTATACCGGGGGTCTAGTAGGGTGGACACCCAGTACAGGTCGTTCTCCTTCAGCTTTTTTATACGGGGGTCCCTCAACAGGCACGACAGCATGAAAGACCCCATTTGCACAAGGTTGGATGCCGAGCTACTCATGTCCCGTTCCTCGTCCTCAGTGATCTCACTGAAGGTATCTTCTTCCCCCCAGCCACGTACAACACCACGGGTACCAGATACGTGACAACGAGCACCCTGGGATGCCTGTTGTGGTTGGTCTTCCTCCTCCTCAAAGCCACATTCCTCCTCTGACTCCTGTTCCTCACAATCCGCGATGCTGATAAGGCTGTTTCTGGTGGTGATGGTGACCACAACTCTTCCTCTTCACGCTCATCTACGGCCTGATCCAGCACTCTTCGCAGGGCACGCTCCAGGAAGAAAACAAATGGTATGATGTCGCTGATGGTGCCTTCGGTGTGACTGACTAGGTTTGTCACCTCCTCAAAAGGAAGCATGAGCCTACAGGCATTGCGCATGAGCGTCCAGTAACGTGGCAAAAAAATTCCCAGCTCCGCAGAGGCTGTCCTAGCACCCCGGTAATACAAATACTCGTTAATGGCTTTTTCTCGTTGGAGCAGGCGGTCGAACATTAGGAGTGTTGAATTCCAACGTGTCGGGCTGTCGCAAATCAAGCACCTAACTGGCATGTTGTTTCGCCGCTGGATATCTGAAAAGTGCGCCATGGCCGTGTAGGAACGCCTCAAATGGCCACACACCTTCCTGGCCTGCTTCAGGACGTCCTGTAAGCCTGGGTACTTATTCACAAAGCGTTGTACGATCAGATTACACACATGTGCCATGCACGGCACAAGTTTCAACTTGCCCAATTTCAATGCCGCCACCAAATTACTTCCGTTGTCAGAAACCACTTTGCTGATCTCCAGTTGGTGTGGAGTCAGTCACTGATCCACCTGTGCGTTCAGGACGGACAGGAGTGCTGGTCCGGTGTGACTCTCTATTTTCAGGCAAGTCAACCCCAAGACGGCGTGACACTGGCGTATCAGGGATGTGGAATAGTACCTGGGGAGCTGGGGGGGTGCCGTTGATGTGGAGCAAGACGCAGCAGCAGAAGAGGACTCAGCCGAGGAGGTTATGGAAGAGGATGGAGTAGGAGTAGTAGAGGAGGTGGCAGCAGGCCTGCATACAAGTCGTGGCGGTGTCACCAACTCCTCTGCAGAGCCACGCATTCCATGCTTGGCAGCCGTCAGCAGGTTTACCCAATGCGCAGTGTAGGTGATATACCTGCCCTGACCATGCTTTGCAGACCAGGTATCAGTGGTCAGATGGACCCTTGCCCCAAAACTGTGTGCCAGACATGCCATTTCTTCCTTTTGCACAATCGAGTACACGTTGGGGATTGCCTTTTGTGCAAAGAAATTTCGGCCGGGTACCTTCCACTGCGGTGTCCCAATAGCTACAAATTTTTTGAATGCCTCAGACTCCACCAGCTTGTATGGTAAAAGCTGGCGGGCTAAGAGTTCAGACAAGCCAGCTGTCAGACGCCGGGCAAGGGGGTGACTTTGTGACATTGGGTTCTTACGCTCAAACATGTCCTTGACAGACACCTGACTGTGGGCAGATGAGCAGGAACTGCTCCAGAAGAGAGTCGGAGTGGCGGATGGTTGAGAGGGGGCAAGGAGGACAGCAGTGGTTGACGTGGCTGAAGATGCTGGACCAGGAGGAGGATGGCGGCTTTGAGTTTGTGTGCTGCTTGTACTCATGTGTTGATCCCATAGGCGTTTGTGATGTGCGATCATGTGCCTTCGCAAAGCAGTTGTACCTAGGTGGGTGTTGGACTTCCCATGACTCAGTTTCTTTTGGCACAGGTTGCAAATGGCATCGCTGTTGTCAGAGGCAGACACACAAAAAAAATGCCACACTGCTGAGCTCTGCGATGATGGCATTTTGGTGGTGGAAACAGTATGTGTTGATTGGCGTGCTGTCTGGCTGACCCCAGGTGCCGATGCATGCTGTCTGACTGTGCCACTAGCTCCTTGCGACGACCTCCCCCTGCTTCCAACTCGTCTCCTCCTCCTCCTCTCTGTCTCCCCATCTGAACTTTCCCCCTGTTCTTCTTCTCTTCTAGCGGGCACCCACGTGACATCCACGGACGCATCGTCATCATCAACCGCTTAACTTTGTCACTCTGACAAATTAACAAAGGAAGCAGCAGCGGGTACAACATCATCATCATCATCACACCGTACGTCCATGTCTGTAATGCTGCCTGACTGAGACATATCACTGTTATCTACATCCTCTGTCAATGATGGTTGCGCATCACTCATTTCTTCCAACTGATGTGTAAATAACTCCTCTGACAGATCAAGTGAAGCGGCTGTTGTGCTAGTGTTGGTGGTGGCGGCAGGCGGGCGAGTGGTAACTTGAGAGGTGCCCGAAGATAAGCTGGATGAGGATGGTGCGTCAAGGTTCGGAGCGGAAGCTATAGAAGATTGGGTGTCCTGTGTTAAAAAGTCAACTATGTCCTCAGAACTTTTCGAGTTCATGGTATGTGGCCTCTGAACAATGGGCATTATTCTAGGACCAAGGCGAATCACAGCACCACGACCACGACGGCACCTGCGGGGTGGCCTGCCTCTGCCTGTCATTTATTTTTAAATGTACACTTACACTACTATTAAACAAGATATGAGTGGTGTCACTGGGCAAGTGGGCACAGTATACGCTGTGAGCCTGAAACAAAAAAGCAGACTGATGTTTCACAGTCCAAAAAGTTTTTTTTGTTTTAAATGTACACTTACACTACTATTAAACAAGATATGAGTGGTGGCACTGGGCATTGGGCAAGTGGGCACAGTATACGCTGTGAGCCTGACACAAAAAAGCAGACTGATGTTTCACAGTCCAAAAAGTTTTTTTGTTTTAAATGTACACTTACACTACTATTAAACAAGATATGAGTGGTGGCACTGGGCAAGTGGGCACAGTATACGCTGTGATCCTGACACAAGAAAGCAGACTGATGTTTCACAGTCCAAAAAGTTTTTTTTTTTTAAATGTACACTTACACTACTATTAAACAAGATATGAGTGGTGGCACTGGGCAAGTGGGCACAGTATACGCTGTGAGCCTGACACAAAAAAGGAGACTGATGTTTCACAGTCAAAAAAGTTTTTTGTTTTTTTAAATGTACACTTACGCTACTATTAAACAAGATATGAGTGGTGGCACTGGGCAAGTGGGCACAGTATACGCTGTGAGCCTGACACAAAAAAGCAGACTGATGTTTCAAAGTCAAAAAAGTTTTTTGTTTTTTTAAATGTACACTTACACTACTATTAAACAAGATATGAGTGGTGGCACTGGGCAAGTGGGCACAGTATATGCTGTGAGCCTGGCAGACACGCTGGCAGGCAGGCAGGCAACTGCAATTAGATTACACAAGCAGACTGATGTTTCACAGTCAAAATTTTTTTTTTTTTTTAATTTACACTACTGTTACACGATATGAGTGGTGGCACTGGGCAAGTGGGCCTGGCACACACGCTGGCAGGCAGGCAACTGCAATTAGATTACACAAGCAGACTGATGTTTCACAGTCCAAAAAGTTTTTTTTTTTTTTAAATTTACACTACTGTTACACCAGATATGAGTGGTGGCACTGGGCAAGTGGGCCTGGCACACACGCTGGCAGGCAGGCAACTGCAATTAGATTACACAAGCAGACTGATGTTTCACAGTCAAAAAAGTTTTTTTTTTAAAAATTTACACTACTGTTACACCAGATATGAGTGGTGGCACTGGGCAAGTGGGCACAGTATACGCTGTGAGCCTGGCACACACGCTGGCAGGCAGGCAACTGCAATAAGATTACACTAGCAGACTGATGTTTCACAGTCAAAAACGTTTTTTTTTTTTTAAATTTATACTACTGTTACACCAGATATGAGTGGTGGCACTGGGCAAGTGGGCACAGTATATGCTGTGAGCCTGGCACACACGCTGGCAGGCAGGCAACTGCAATTAGATTACACTAGCAGACTGATGTTTCACAGTCAAAAAAGTGTTGTTTTTTTTAAATTTACACTACTGTTACACCAGATATGAGTGGTGGCACTGGGCAAGTGGGCCTGGCACACACGCTGGCAGGCAGGCAGGCAACTGCATTTAGATTACACAAGCAGACTGATGTTTCACAGTCAAAAAAGTTTTTTTTTTTTTTTAAATTTACACTACTGTTACACCAGATATGAGTGGTGACACTGGGCAAGTGGGCCTGGCACACACACTGGCAGGCAGGCAGGCAACTTCAATTAGATTACACAAGCAGACTGATGTTTCACAGTCAAAAAGTTTTTTTTTTAAATTTACACTACTGTTACACCAGATATGAGTGGTGGCACTGGGCAAGTGGGCACAGTATACGCTGTGAGCCTGGCACACACGCTGGCAGGCAGGCAACTGCAATTAGATTACACTAGCAGACTGATGTTTCACAGTCAAAAAAGTGTTGTTTTTTTAAATTTACACTACTGTTACACCAGATATGAGTGGTGGCACTGGGCAAGTGGTCCTGGCACACACGCTGGCAGGCAGGCAACTGCAATTAGATTACACTAGCAGACTGATGTTTCACAGTCAAAAAAGTTTTTGTTTTTTTTTAAATTTACACTACTGTTACACCAGATATGAGTGGTGGCACTGGGCAAGTGGCTTGGCAGGCAGGCAGGCAACTACAATTAGATTACACAGGAAAAAAAAAACAAAAGACAGACTGATGTTCTAGCCCTAAAAAGGGCTTTTTGGGGTGCTGTCCTTACAGCAGCGATCAGATGAGTCCTTCAGTACTGTAGTGGACACTGAAAACACTAGCCTAGCTATCAATTTCCCTATTAAATCAGCAGCAGCTACACTGTCCCTCCTCTCACTAAGAATGCAGCTTCCGAATGAATGTAAAATGGCTGCTGTCCAGGAGTTGGGAGGGTCTGGGAGGGAGGGTCTGCTGCTGATTGGCTGGAATGTGTCTGCAGACTGTGAGATACAGGGTCAAAGTTTACTCAATGATGATGAATAGGGGGCGGATCGAACATTGCATATGTTCGTCCGCCATTGCGAACGCGAACAAGCTATGTTCGCCGGGAACTATTCGCCGGCGAACAATTTGTGACATCACTATTTACTATATAATTACTAGTACATTCATAGTGAGATTATCCTATGGCTGAACCTAGTATGCTTTTCTAGCCCCATATATCATGGGCTGCTAACCTTACTATAAAGCTTATAGCCGAGTAATACTAAACTTTCACAGAAGCCCTTATCACCCACTATTTGTCAATTACTGTCTGTGAGTGTCATATTACACAGCAAGTAAAAACAAATACAGAAAGTAACACAAGAGCTTGATCTCACTCACTCTCACTACATTATAGCCTACGTAAAATAATTGCATTTTAACGGGTTTAACTTTTGCACATTTAGAAAATATATTATCATAAGTCTGTACAAATCCTCTGGAATTTCTTTGGTGGCACTATATTATACTATTCTGTTACGCTACTTCAGTTGATTTAATTACTTATTTTCACCTACGCTACTCCACTAAGATAAGTTGCTATATATCTAATTCCATTTACTAATGTATTAGAATATTTTCACAATATATCAGATGCTAATATATATTAATCAGTTCTAATTCTCCCCCCCCCCCCCAATTGACTAAGAATTATTTTTAAAGCTGACATATTGCCCTCTTTCAATTAGTCTAAATTCACCCAATTTGGTGAATTCTTTAGCGGTATAAACCTGCTGATTTATCTTCACTGATACAAGTTGTCATAATACAGACATTATCAATGGAGTCAACTAACATATTTAGACAAAGAATTAATAACATATAAGGTTGATTATAAAATATAGGCAAACACCCTACTACAAATAGAGACATGATTCCATCGTAATCTAAGAACTCCCCTTCCCTAACGCCCATTTCACTATACGTCACCTTCTACTTTCTCAATTCTTCCCAATACTCCAATTTGATGTATCGTTTAGAAGTCAAGGTAATGATGTCTCAAATCTAGTACAATTAGTTTGAATAGCTCCACACTAATCACAAATGACTCCTTAACTGCAATATTTTAATAGTTACAACTTGTTTCTATTATCTTTTTTAACAAATAATTTCTACTCCTCATTCCTCATAATTTTTTGTAAGATATTACCCTACAAGGCGATCTACTTCATCAGGGAGTAACTCTTAACAAAATAATTCTAGAAATCGAGGTATCATATTATTGTACGCACTTTAAGATAGTGTATGCTCCAATGGCTCTCTCCAAAAGGGTGCCTAGTCAACCTTAGAATAGTGATATGGTATGGGTATTGGAGTGAGTGCCAAAGGCAGAGGTGATCGAAAACAATGGTCTAAAAATGTATATCTAAAAAATATAATTAATATTTAATACTTAATACATAGTCTATTAGACAAATTTTTAAAAACATGGATCCATGCATACATAAAACAATGACAGTAAACACAGTAATATAGGTTAAAAAATGGGATTAATAAGAACAAAACATATATGGTGTCCTGTTGGATGAATAACTGGTCGTATCTGATACAATAAAAAACAGAGTCAATACAATAATAATAAGGCGGTTAAGTTCAAATAGTAGATGAGCGTCCACTCGTGAAACAGTCCAATGAATATATCTAAGAAACAATGTGTATAACTATGTGTCCTGGGTGAATATAGTGTTCAATGTGCTAGAAACAATCCTGGTGGTGTAGATTCCAAATGAAAACCAAATCAGTAAATCCAAAATGAATCCAAAAGTGTTACAAAAATTGTGAAAAAAATGTTGCAAAAAAATGAAAAAATTAAAAATTTATGTAAAAGTGAAAAAATGAAAAAAGGTGAAAAAAACTGAAAAAATGAAAAACTGAAAAAATGATGGTTGTGAGTACAAGCTACAAAATAAAGTCGTGAATCCTGTGATCTAAAACAGTTGTGGTGAAGGCTGTTTAAACAGGAGGTGATTCCTGGGTGGTACCTTGCTTAAAATCCCATAAAAAATACAATAAAAAAACCTGTGGGAAAAAATGAAAACAATACTAAGAACAATAAGAAAAATACTTGCTTAGAGTATCAGAAATTATCTCACCATTTATATGTTGACGCGTTTCGGCCTGATAACAGGCCTTCTTCAAGACTGTATAAACTGGTGAGTGGTAAAAATATTTATAGGGGTACTACTCCAATCAAATGGCTGTGTTTGGGCGCCAAAAACTCCCCTATTTTAGGGACCACCCCTATGCTGATGCTTTGTGGTTATGGGCAACCTTTATATAATATTGGCAACCTTTGATTTAATACACCGTTTCTTTCGGGTAATATACCTTTTTGTGGTTTATATAGTGGCCCTCAAAACTTCTACTCATAGTAATCTGCTCGCCTGACTTTTGTATGTAAATAGTGGGTCATAATCTATATATATTCGTTGGAAGTTTTATCGTTGCCGGAATAAACAAACGTCACTTCCGGTTTCGGCTTAGTGATGTAATTTCCGGCTTCCAGTTTCAGTTTCGTCGGATGTTTGCACTAGTCCTGTAGAGAGACAGGACTGATACAAAACTTTTGATTGTGACTTGGGACAAAAATGTAAATATACATTATAATGCATACTAACAGGTTTAGATGAGTGAAAGAAGTGGCTGTGTTTATATGTAATTAAAACAGCCGATCTTGTTATAATAAATAACTTCCTGTTATAATATAATTAGAAATAAAGAGATTCTGGATTTTGCGGTATAATGGCATTCGTATATAATTTCACAATCGGTAATAACAGAGTCTAAGTTGATATCCTCTCAGAACACTGTATATAAAACTCATAACAACATAAGAGAAACCTTAGGAATGTGATCCTTATACATAAATATAAGTGACTTTATAGGTTATGTGGTGTATAATTTGGGTCTGCCGAAATTTATATATCAAAAAGGTTTTTAAAAAGGATAACTGGTCCGGGCATAAAAATCTCTTAGACAGATGAATAAAAGAAAATAAATATATATAATTAATAGATATCGTATCAGAAATTTGATGCATATAAAAAATCCATATAAGAAACAAATTCATACAAGAGACACAAATATGTGTAAAAGGCAGTCATGTCCAACAATTGCATAAAATATATAAAATACATAAGATACTATCGGCTAGATTTAGAGTTTTGTCGGTAAGGACCCGAAAAGCTAACGCCGGCTTTTTTCTGGCCGCACCATAAAAATAACTCTGGTATTGAGAGTCCACATAAAGGCTGCGTTAGGCTCCAAAAAAGGAGCGTAGAGCATATTTAACGCAGCTTCAACTCTCGATACCAGAGTTGCTTACGCAAGCGGCCAGCCTCAAAAACGTGCTCGTGCACGATTCCCCCATAGAAAACAATGGGGCTGTTTGAGCTGAAAAAAAACCTAACACCTGCAAAAAAGTCGCGTTCAGCTCCTAACGCAGCCCCATTGTTTGCTATGGGGAAACACTTCCTACGTCTGCACCTAACACTTTAACATGTACCCCGAGTCTAAACACCCCTAACCTTACACTTATTAACCCCTAATCTTCCGCCCCCGCTATCGCTGACCCCTGCCTATTATTATTAACCCCTAATCTGCCGCTCCGTAAACCGCCGCTACTTACATTATCCCTATGTACCCCTAATCTGCTGCCCTAACATCGCCGACCCCTATATTATATTTATTAACCCCTAATCTGCCCCCCACAACGTCGCCTCCACCTGCCTACACTTATTAACCCCTAATCTGCCGAGCGGACCGCACCGCTATTATTATAAAGTTATTAACTCCTAATCTGCCTCACTAACCCTATAATAAATAGTATTAACCCCTAATCTGCCCTCCCTAACATCGCCGACACCTAACTTCAATTATTAACCCCTAATCTGCCGACTGGGGCTCACCGCTATTCTAATAAATGTATTAACCCCTAAAGCTAAGTCTAACCCTAACACTAACACCCCCCTAAGTTAAATATAATTTTAATCTAACGAAATTAATTAACTCTTATTAAATAAATTATTCCTATTTAAAGCTAAATACTTAACTGTAAAATAAATCCTAATATAGCTACAATATAAATTATAATTATATTATAGCTATTTTAGGATTAATATTTATTTTACAGGTAACTTTGTATTTATTTTAACCAGGTACAATAGCTATTAAATAGTTAAGAACTATTTAATAGCTAAAATAGTTAAAATAATTACAAATTTACCTGTAAAATAAATCCTAACCTAAGTTACAATTAAACCTAACACTACACTATCAATAAATTAATTAAATAAAATACCTACAATTACCTACAATTAAACCTAACACTACACTATCAATAAATTAATTAAATACAATACCTACAAATAACTACAATGAAATAAACTAACTAAAGTACAAAAAATAAAAAAGAACTAAGTTACAAAAAATAAAAAAATATTTACAAACATAAGAAAAATATTACAACAATTTTAAACTAATTACACCTACTCTAAGCCCCCTAATAAAATAACAAAGCCCCCCAAAATAAAAAAATGCCCTACCCTATTCTAAATTACTAAAGTTCAAAGCTCTTTTACCTTACCAGCCCTGAACAGGGCCCTTTGCGGGGCATGCCCCAAGATGTTCAGCTCTTTTGCCTGTAAAAAAAAACATACAATACCCCCCCCAACATTACAACCCACCACCCACATACCCCTAATCTAACCCAAACCCCCCTTAAATAAACCTAACACTAAGCCCCTGAAGATCTCCCTACCTTGTCTTCACCTCACCGGGTTCAGCGATCGGTCCAGAAGAGGGTCCGAAGTCTTGATCCAAGCGGAGCAAGAAGAGGTCCTCCATCCAGTAGAAGTCTTCATCCAAGCGGGGCAGAAGAGGTCTTCCATCCGATTGAAGTCTTCATCCAAGCGGGATCTTCTATAGTCATCCATCCGGAGCGGAGCGGCAGCATCCTGAAGACCTCCGACGCGGAACATCCATCCTGACCGACGACTGAACGACGAATGACGGTTCCTTTAAATGACGTCATCCAAGATGACGTCCCTCGAATTCCGATTGGCTGATAGGATTCTATCAGCCAATCGGAATTAAGGTAGGAATATTCTGATTGGCTGATTCCATCAGCCAATCAGAATCAAGTTCAATCCGATTGGCCAATCAGAATATCAGAATATTCCTACCTTAATTCCGATTGGCTGATAGAATCCTATCAGCCAATCGGAATTCGAGGGACGCCATCTTGGATGATGTCCCTTAAAGGAACCGTCATTCTTCAGTTGGACGTCGCCCGATGAAGATGGGTCCGCGGTGGAGGTCTTCAGGATGGAGCCGGTCCTCATCGGATGAAGATAGAAGATGCCGCTTGGAAGATGATGGTTGCCGGTCCGGATCTACTCTTCTTCCCGGATAGGATGAAGACTTTGGAGCCTCTTCTGGACCTCTTCAGCCACCGGATGATGGATCGCCAGCCCCCGCTTGGGTTGGATGAAGATTTTGGAGCCAGGACGGATCGGTGAACCTGGTATGGTGAAGACAAGGTAGGATGATCTTCAGGGGCTTAGTGTTAGGTTTATTTAAGGGGGGTTTGGGTTAGATTAGGGGTATGTGGGTGGTGGGTTGTAATGTTGGGGGGGGTATTGTATGTTTTTTTTACAGGCAAAAGAGCTGAACTTCTTGGGGCATGCCCCGCAAAGGACCCTGTTCAGGGCTGGTAAGGTAAAAGAGCTTTGAACTTTAGTAATTTAGAATAGGGTAGGGCATTTTTTTATTTTGGGGGGCTTTGTTATTTTATTAGTGGGCTTAGAGTAGGTGTAATTAGTTTAAAATTGTTGTAATATTTTTCTTATGTTTGTAAATATTTTTTTATTTTTTGTAACTTAGTTCTTTTTTATTTTTTGTACTTTAGTTAGTTTATTTCATTGTAGTTATTTGTAGGTATTGTATTTAATTTATTTATTGATAGTTTAGTGTTAGGTTTAATTGTAGGTAATTGTAGGTATTTTATTTAATTAATTTATTGATAGTGTAGTGTTAGGTTTAATTGTAACTTAGGTTAGGATTTATTTTACAGGTAAATTTGTAATTATTTTAACTATTTTAGCTATTAAATAGTTCTTAACAATTTAATAGCTATTGTACCTGGTTAAAATAAATACAAAGTTACCTGTAAAATAAATATTAATCCTAAAATAGCTATAATATAATTATAATTTATATTGTAGCTATATTAGGATTTATTTTACAGTTAAGTATTTAGCTTTAAATAGGAATAATTTATTTAATAAGAGTTAATTAATTTCGTTAGATTAAAATTATATTTAACTTAGGGGGGTGTTAGTGTTAGGGTTAGACTTAGCTTTAGGGGTTAATACATTTATTAGAATAGCGGCGAGATTCGGTCGGCAGATTAGGGGTTAATAATTGAAGTTAGGTGTCGGCGATGTTAGGGAGGGCAGGTTAGGGGTTAATAAATATAATATAGGGGTCGGTGGTGTTAGGGGCAGCAGATTAGGGGTACATAGCTATAATGTAGCTGGCGGCGGCGTGCGGACAGCAGATTAGGGGTTAATAAGTGTAGGTAGCTGGCGGCGACGTTGTGGGGGGCAGATTAGGGGTTAATAAATATAATATAGGGGTCGGCAGTGTTAGGGGCAGCAGATTAGGGGTACATAAGTATAACGTAGGTGGCGGTCGGCAGATTAGGGGTTAAAAAAATTTAATCAAGTTGCGGCGATGTGGGGGGACCTCGGTTTAGGGGTACATAGGTAGTTTATGGGTGTTAGTGTACTTTAGAGCACAGTAGTTAAGAGCTTTATGAACTGGCGTTAGCCCAGAAAGCTCTTAACTACTGACTTTTTTCTGCGGCTTGAGTTTTGTCGTTAGAATTCTAACGCTCACTTCAGACACGACTCTAAATACCGGAGTTAGAAAAATCCCATTGAAAAGATAGGATACGCAATTGACGTAAGGGGATCTGCGGTATTGAAAAGTCGCGGCTGAAAAGTGAGCGTTAGACCCTTTTTTTAATGACTCCAAATACCGGAGGTAGCCTAAAACCAGCGTTAGGAGCCTCTAACGCTGGTTTTCACGGCTACCGCCAAACTCCAAATCTAGGCCTATGAAAGTTTACGATTCTAAGGGGGCATATTAGGAATGTGGAATAAACATACAAACGAGAGGATAAGAGACCGAGAACGGTCCCTAAGATCAATGGCACGTCCTTATTAGAGATAGACAGTCATGTAATTAAAAGATGGACATATTTCAAGAGTAAAATTGGAGAGAGGTGGGTACCAGACATCTTAAAACAGGTCAACATGGCTAAGAAATAAAAATCGAAACAAGAATAAAAGGTATAATAGTATTAGGATACAGATACACATCGTAAAATTATCTCACAGGAGTGGTTAAACTCAATGGTAAGTACTCATGATATCCTCAGTGGGCTAATAGGGTTTTGGGGAGTAATTGGGTAGATACGTCAATTTTAACATACAAAGAAAAAGTGCTATGTGATTTCATAGGAATATAAGCCTACATGTGTAATATCAATTTGTAATAAAAAATTCACTAAAAGAAGGATAGTGCAAATCAGACTTCTGTCAATTGCATATACTTCTTACAATAAATGTATCTGTGTGGTATCCTCGAGAGTTATATCTGCAAATGTAACTACAATGTATGTGAGGAATATATCTAAAAATCTATCTAAAAACGTATAAAAGTGTATATCCTCTTTGATTACCTTCTGAGTTGTAAGAGATGTGACAGGTCTTCTTTGTTGTTGAGCCCTTTATGGTACAGGGTGTCTAACGTGAATATCCATTTTGATTCTGAATAGAGTAGCTTTTGCTCGTAGTTCCCACCTCTCCAATTTTTGCTAACTTTTTGTATCCCAAAAAACTTAAAATCTTTAATATTCCCACTGTGTTTCTGTGTAAAGTGCCTATAGAGTGCAGTATCCATATTCTTTTTTTCTATACACAATATGTGTTCTCTAATTCTGTCCCTTAGCATTCTGGAGGTCTGCCCTATGTATTGTAGACTACAGGGACATTGAATTATATAGATGACACCTCCAGGGCCGCCATCAGGGGGTGACAGGGGTGACTCCTGTCAGGGGCCCAATGGGCTAGGGGGGCCCCATGAGGCAAGAACTAAAAAAAAAAAAAATATATATATTTTTTTTTTTTAAATTTTGGCAGCCACCAGTGGGTACTACAGCAGAGTGCTAATTGAGCATGGGAAATGTTATTACAAGGAGTAAAGTATTAGCATTTGAGAGGATTTCTGAGTGTGCACTAAACCACTATGCACAATGTGAGACAGACTTGGCACTTTGTTTGTAGAGTGTGTGAGTCAGACGGCTGATCACTTTAATTTGCAGAGGAGGTAGGAATTACTTAGCAAATGTTTTTTATTTCTTGTGCAATTTAAGATTGTAACTTCAGTGTGGTAGTAGTTGTATGGTGGGGCCAGCGGTGCATAAAAACACATTTTTTTTAGCAGCAATGTATTTATGATTATTTGACAATGCTGTAGAAATTCTATATTTAAAACCACGCAGAAATGTTTCCTCCTCAATACACAAATGATATATATTACATTCCAGTTCACTGCCCCTTTATGCAAGGACTTTCCAGATACATCTGCATAACATGTTATACTCTTGCTCAGTGTTGGAAATGAGACAGGTTAACTTAAAACTGTTCAGTTTACTCTACATCTGACTTAATTTTGAAATGCATACCAGCAAGTTTAAATCCTGCATTTAACCAGATCTAATGGTATGAGTACCACAGCTTATTGTTCCCCCAAGACCATATAGAGTACAGCATTTTGAAAATCCACAAGTACAGCTGACAGATGGGAACATTTGTACACTATATTTGAAGTGGTGCTCTTGGTTGGGGAAAATATCAAACAAACATATGTCAACCTTTTAAAATTACTTTTCTTCATCTAGCCATCTACCCAGATCATTAATGTACAATTTTGAATTCACAGAATTATTTTTGTTTGCACATTTACAAATATGATTCTTTAAAAAGTGATCTCCTAATTTCTGCATTTTCTTTATCATGCATGTCACACACTGTTGATTTAGGGGATGCAAGGTGCATACATGTTTCCTCCTATGAGTGTTTCTGTGGGTGTCTGTGTTTATGTCTTTGTGCTTTGGTTTGTGTCTCTATGAGTGTGTATGTATTTTTTTCTGTTGGTATCTCTGTGAAGGTGTGTGCGTATGTCTTTGTGCATTTTCTGTGGATGTCTGTGAGGGTGTGTGCATATGTGAGGGTGGGCGTGTGTTTGTCTGTGTATTTTGTCTGGATGCCTCTGTGAGGGTGGGTGTGTATGTCTGTTTTCTGTGGATGTCTCTGTGAGGGTGTGTGTGTATGTATGTCTGTGTTTTCTGTGGATGTCTCTGTGAGGGTGTGTATTTTCAGTGGGTTTTTCTGTGAGGGTGTGTGTATGTCTTTGTGTGTTTTCTGTGGATGTCTAAGTGAGGGTGTGTATGTATGTCTTTCTGTGTTTTCTGTGGGTGTCTCTGTGTGTGTGTGTGTGTGTGTCTTTGTGTGTTTTCTGAGGCTGTCTCTGTTGGTGTTTCCTTGGGTGTATGTGCAAGTTTGAGTTTGTGTGTGTGTGTGTCCATTGTCTGTTCCTTTTTAGGACATTTTGACCTTACTACTGATTATTCACATCTTTCTACAGACTTTGAGACTAATGAGACCTTTCTGGAAGTCACCAATCTACCATTTAACCGTTAAATTATTGTTTAGGCAGTTCAGGGCCCTTCCTTTCAGCCACTGCATGCTGTTGTCATCATTTAGTTGGCATCTTCCTTTACAAAAAGATAATCAGAACTCCATATTTTGTTTTCTAATTCTCCTTTTTTTACAAAACTGAAGTGTACCTCATTACTTGTCAGGTCAATGTAAACAAGTGCTAAGTGTCTGTTTGGGTGTCCTTTCAGCCACTGCATGCTGTTGTCATCATTTAGTTGGCATCTTCCTTTACAAAAAGATAATCAGAACTCCATATTTTGTTTTCTAATTCTCCTTTTTTTACAAAACTGAAGTGTACCTCATTACTTGTCAGGTCAATGTAAACAAGTGCTAAGTGTCTGTTTGGGTGTCTGTGTCTGAGTTTCTTAGCGTGTTTGCTAAAGTGTCTATATGTGAATCCTTATGTGTGAGTGTTTGTGTGTGTTTCAGTGTATGTTACTACCTTTACAACATTTCCAAGTTTAAATAGACACTATTATATAGAATAAAGTGCATATACGTTTTAGTCACTTGGTCAAAAATTGCACATGTCAAAGGAGAGGGGGGCCCTGATCAATGGTTAAGTCAGGGGCCCCAAAATTTCTAGTGGCGGCCCTGGACACCTCTGTCTCCACATCTAATTAGGTTGTGGATGTTGTATTTCTCTTTCTTTGAGCTGGATGCTAGTGACAATCTGGTTTATAATATATTTTGAGATCTTTATATGTTGTTTTAAGATTTGCTAAACAGGAGGTTACCTGTGAAATATATGCTTCATTTTCTTCTTCTTTTTTGTTTGTTTGACATAGCTTTTGGGGCATTTTCTCTAAAACATGTATCTATATATTGCAATGTATATGCTAACATTATGTGAACATTGTATTGCTAAATACCTCAATAAAAAACTCTGATTTGAACAAAAAAAAAATATTTACATTAGAAAATACATAAAAAACATAATTTATGCTTACCTGATAAATTTATTTCTCTTGTAGTGTAGTCAGTCCACGGGTCATCCATTACTTATGGAATATATCTCTTCCTAACAGGAAGCTGCAAGAGGATCACCCAAGCAGAGCTGCTATATAGCTCCTCCCCTCACATGTCATATTCAGTCATTCGACCAAAACCAGACGAGAAAGGAGAAACCATAGGGTGCAGTGGTGACTGGAGTTTAATTAAAATTTAGATCTGCCTTAAAGACAGGGCGGGCCGTGGACTGACTACACTACAAGAGAAATAAATTTATCAGGTAAGCATAAATTATGTTTTCTCTTGTTAAGTGTAGTCAGTCCACGGGTCATCCATTACTTATGGAATACCAATACCAAAGCTAAAGTACACGGATGAAGGGAGGGACAAGGCAGGAACCTTAAACAGAAGGAACCACTGCCTGAAGCACCTTTCTCCCAAAAATAGCCTCCGAAGAAGCAAAAGTGTCAAATTTGTAAAATTTTGAAAAAGTGTGAAGTGAAGACCAAGTTGCAGCCTTGCAAATCTGTTCAACAGAGGTCTCATTTTTAAAGGCCCAGGTGGAAGCCACAGCAGGTGGAAGCCACAGCTCTAGTAGAATGAGCTGTAATCCTTTCAGGAGGCTGCTGTCCAGCAGTCTCATAGGCTAAACGTATTATGCTACGAAGCCAAAAAGAGAGAGAGGTAGCCGAAGCCTTTTGACCTCTTCTCTGTCCAGAGTAAACGACAAACAGGGAAGAAGTTTGACGAAAATCTTTAGTTGCCTGCAAATAGAACTTCAGGGCACGGACTACGTCCAGATTATGCAAAAGTCGTTCCTTCTTTGAAGAAGCGTTAAGACACAGTGATGGAACAACAATCTCTTGATTGATATTCCTGTTAGTAACTACCTTAGGTAAGAACCCAGGTTTAGTACGCAGAACTACCTTGTCTGAATGAAAAATCAGATAAGGAGAATCACAATGTAAGGCAGATAACTCAGAGACTCTTCGAGTCGAGGAAATAGCCATCAAAAACAGAACCTTCCAGGATAACAGCTTGATATCAATGGAATGAAGGGGTTCAAATGGAACGCCTTGAAGAACGTTAAGAACTAAGTTTAAGCTCCACGGCGGAGCAACAGTCTTAAACACAGGCTTAATCCTAGCTAAAGCCTGACAAAAAGCCTGAACGTCTGGAACTTCTGCCAGACGTTTGTGTGGAAGAATAGACAGAGCAGAAATCTGTCCCTTTAACAAACTAGCAGATAAGCCCTTTTCTAAACCCTCTTGTAGAAAAGACAATATCCTAGGAATCCTAACCTTACTCCATGAGTAACTCTTGGATTCGCACCAATATAAATATTTACGCCATATCTTATGGTAAATTCTTCTGGTAACAGGCTTCCTAGCCTGTATTAAGGTATCAATAACCGACTCCGAGAAGCCACGCTTTGATAGAATCAAGCGTTCAATCTCCATGCAGTCAGCCTCAGAGAAATTAGATTTGGATGGTTGAAAGGACCCTGAATTAGAAGGTCCTGTCTCAGAGGCAGAGACCACGGTGGGCAGGACGACATGTCCACTAGGTCTGCATACCAGGTCCTGTGTGGCCACGCAGGCGCTATCAGAATCACCGAAGCTCTCTCCTGTTTGATCTTGGCAATCAAACGAGGAAGCATCGGAAATGGTGGAAACACATAAGCCATGTTGAAGACCCAAGGGGCTGTCAGAGCATCTATCAGCACCGCTCCCGGGTCCCTGGACCTGGATCCGTAACAAGGAAGCTTGGCGTTCTGGCGAGACGAAATGAGATCCAGATCTGGTTTGCCCCAACGATGAATCAGTTGAGCAAAGACCTCCGGATGAAGTTCCCACTCCCCCGGATAAAAAGTCTGGCGACTTAGAAAATCCGCCTCCCAGTTCTCCACGCCTGGGATGTAAATCGCTGACAGGTGGCAAGAGTGAGACTCTGCCCAGTGAATTATCTTTGAGACTTCCAACATTGCTAGGGAACTTCTGGTTCCCCCTTGATGGTTGATGTAAGCCACAGTCGTGATGTTGTCCGACTGAAATCTGATGAACCTCAGAGTTGCTAACTGAGGCCAAGCTAGGAGAGCATTGAATATTGCTCTTAATTCCAGAATATTTATTGGGAGGAGTTTCTACTCCTGAGTCCATAGTCCCTGAGCCTTCAGGGAGTTCCAGACTGCGCCCCAGCCTAGAAGGCTGGCGTCTGTTGTTACAATCGTCCAATCTGGCCTGCGAAAGGTCATCCCCTTGGACAGATGTGGCCGAGAAAGCCACCATAGAAGAGAATCTCTGGTCTCTTGATCCAGATTTAGCAGGGGGGACAAATCTGAGTAATCCCCATTCCACTGACTTAGCATGCACAATTGCAGCGGTCTGAGATGCAGGCGCGCAAATGGAACTATGTCCATTGCCGCTACCATTAAGCCGATTACTTCCATGCACTGAGCTACTGACGGGTGTGGAATGGAATGAAGGACACGGCAAGCATTTAGAAGTTTTGATAACCTGGCCTCCGTCAGGTAAATTTTCATCTCTACAGAATCTATAAGAATCCCTAGAAAGGGAACCCTTGTAAGTGGTAATAGAGAACTTTTTCCACGTTCACCTTCCACCATGCGACCTCAGGAATGCCAGAACTATCTCTGTATGAGACTTGGCAGTTTGAAAACTTGACGCTTGTATCAGAATGTCGTCTAGGTATGGAGTCACCGCTATGCCTCGCGGTCTTAGTACCGCCAGAAGTGAGCCCAGAACTTTTGTAAAGATTCTTGGAGCCGTAGCTAATCCGAAGGGAAGAGCTACAAACTGGTAATGCCTGTCTAGGAAAGCAAATCTTAGGTACCGATAATGATCCTTGTGAATCGGTATGTGAAGGTAGGCATCCTTTAAGTCCACTGTGGTCATGTACTGACCCTCTTGGATCATGGGAAGGATGGCTCGAATAGTTTCCATTTTGAATGATGGAACTCTTAGGAATTTGTTTAGGATTTTTAAGTCCAAGATTGGTCTGAAGGTTCCCTCTTTCTTGGGAACCACAAATAGATTTGAATAGAATCCTTGCCCGTGTTCCGTCCGTGGAACTGGGTGGATCACCCCCATTAGTAAGAGGTCTTGTACACAGCGTAGAAATGCCTCTTTCTTTTTTTGGTTTGCTGATAACCTTGAAAGATGAAATCTCCCTCGTGGAGGAGAAGTTTTGAAGTCCAGGAGATATCCCTGAGATATGATCTCCAACGCCCAGGGATCCTGGACATCTCTTGCTCAAGCCTGGGCGAAGAGAGAAAGTCTGCCCCCCACTAGATCCGTTTCCGGATAGGGGGCCCTCTCTTCATGCTGTCTTAGGGGCAGCAGCAGGTTTCTTGGCCTGCTTGCCCTTGTTCCAGGACTGGTTAACTTTCCAGCCCTGTCTGTAACGAGCAACAGCTCCTTCCTGTTTTGGAGTGGAGGAAGTTGATGCTGCTCCTGCCTTGAAGTTACGAAAGGCATGAAAATTAGACTGTTTGGCCTTTGATTTGGCCCTGTCCTGAGGTAGAGCATGGCCCTTACCTCCCGTAATGTCAGCTATAATTTCTTTCAAGCCGGGCCTGAATAAGGTCTGCCCTTTGAAAGGAATATTAAGCAATTTAGATTTAGAAGTCACGTCAGCTGACCAGGATTTAAGCCATAGCGCTCTGCGCGCTTGGATGGCGAATCCGGAGTTCTTAGCCGTAAGTTTGGTTAAATGTACGACGGCATCAGAAACAAATGCGTTAGCTAGCTTAAGTGCTTTAAGCTTGTTCATAATTTCATCCAATGGAGCTGTGCGAATGGCCTCTTCCAGAGACTCAAACCAGAATGCCGCCGCAGCAGTGACAGGCGCAATGCATGCAAGGGGCTGTAAGATAAAACCTTGTTGAACAAACATTTTCTTAAGGTAACCCTCTAATTTCTTATCCATTGGATCTGAAAAGGCACAACTATCCTCCACCGGGATAGTGGTACGCTTAGCCAAAGTAGAAACTGCTCCCTCCACCTTAGGGACCGTCTGCCATAAGTCTCGTGTGGTGGCGTCTATAGGAAACATTTTCCTAAATATGGGAGGAGGGGAAAAAGGCATACCAGGTCTATCCCACTCCTTGCTAATAATCTCTGTAAGCCTTTTAGGTATAGGAAACACGTCAGTACACACCGGTACCGCATAGTATCTATCCAACCTACATAATTTTTCTGGAATTGCAACCGTGTTACAATCATTCAGAGCCGCTAATACCTCCCCTAGCAATATGCGGAGGTTCTCAAGCTTAAATTTAAAATTAGAAATCTCTGAATCCAGTCTCCCTGGATCAGATCCGTCACCCACAGAATGAAGCTCTCCGTCTTCATGTTCTGCAAACTGTGACGCAGTATCTGACATGGCTCTCACCTCATCCGCGCGCTCTGTCCTTAACCCAGAGCTATCGCGCTTGCCTCTTAATTCTGGCAATTTAGATAATACTTCTGTCATAACAGTAGCCATGTCTTGCAAAGTGATTTGTAAGGGCCTCCCTGATGTACTTGGCGCCACAAAATCACGCACCTCCTGAGCGGGAGGCGAAGGTACTGACACGTGAGGAGAGTTAGTCGCCATAACTTCCCCTCGTTGTCTGGTGATAATTTCTTTACATGTAAAGATTGACTTTTATTTAAAGTAACATCAATGCAATTAGTACACAAATTTCTATTGGGCTCCACATTGGCCTTTAAACATAGTGAACAAAGAGATTCATCTGAGTCAGACATGTTTAAACAGACTAGCAATGAGACTAGCAAGCTTGGAAATACTTTTCTAAATAAATTTACAAGCAATATAAAAAACGCTACTGTGCCTTTAAGAAGCACAAAAAGCTGTCACAGTTGAAATAACAATGAACCAAAATAGTTATAGCAACCAATTTTTCCACAGTAAATGTATTAAGTTAGCAAAGGATTGTACCCACCAGCAAATGGATGATTAACCCCTTAATACCCAAAAACGGATAACAATTTAATAATTAACGTTTTTAACACAGTCAAAACACACTGTCACAGGTCTGCTGTGACTGATTACCTCCCTCAAAATGAATTTTGAAGACCCCTGAGCTCTCTAGAGACGATCTGGATCATGGAGGATGAAGTAGACAGATTGTGACTGAATTTTTACTGCGCAAAAAAAACGCTAAAATAGGCCCCTCCCACTCATATTACAACAGTGGGGAAGCTCAGATAACTGTTTCTATGCAGAAAATAAAGATGGTCATGTGGTAAAAATCATGCCTCAATAAGTTTTATCACCAAGTACCTCACAAAAAACGATTAACATTCCATTAAACGTTTTGAACATACATTTTAAAAGTTATGAAGTGTTATTAATAAGCCTGCTACCAGTTGCTTTTACTGCAGTTAAGGCTCATACATTATTTCAGTATTAACAGTATTTTCAGAGTCAATTCCATTCCTTAGAAAAATACATTCAGTGTACACACACTCATCAGCCTAATACCAGTCGCTATCACTGCATTTAAGGCTGAACTTACGTTACATTGGTATCAGCAGTATTTTCTCAGTCAATTCCATTGCTTAGAAAAATAATTTACTGCACATACCTCATTTGCAGGGGGGCCCTGCATGCTATTCCCCTTTTCTGAAGTTACCTCACTCCTCAGATGAGAACAGCCAGTGGATCTTAGTTACGTCTGCTAAGATCATAGAAAACGCAGGCAGATTCTTCTTCTAATGCTGCCTGAGAACAAACAGCACACTCCGGTGCCATTTAAAATAACAAACTTTTGATTGAAGAAATAAACTAAGTTAAAAAACACCACAGACCTCTCACAGTGACCTATCTTTAGTTAGGCTGCAAGAGAATGACTGAATATGACATGTGAGGGGAGGAGCTATATAGCAGCTCTGCTTGGGTGATCCTCTTGCAGCTTCCTGTTAGGAAGAGATATATTCCATAAGTAATGGATGACCCGTGGACTGACTACACTTAACAAGAGAAATAAATGTAAATATACACATAGATATATATTTGCTTATACAATGAGGCCATTCCATAGAGTAACTTTACTCTTTCACCCCAACTCTCTCTAATACACACGTCCTGCAGATTCTCATAACAGTGAAATGCCACCTTGTCTCATTTTTAATTTCAAAATGTCTAACTGACAATAAAGAACGAGCTGACCACAAATGACAAAAAAAAAACAGAAGTAATTAGTCTAAGAGTTTCAGGATTACAAGTATATGATTTTACAAAGATGCCATATGTAATCTCATAATATGACTGGGTGCCCAAACCAGCAATCCCCAATAAAATGCAAAATATGTTCCATACTCTCTTATCAAAAACAAAATATTCTAATAAATGCTCTATTGTCTCCATAATCACAGCACAGGTAGATTTAGGAAAACTTGTATCCAATAAACTCCCATGGTGCACATTGTTACAGACATAAAGGGCAAGATTACAAGTCGTGCGTTGTCTTTCCTGCGCACAATATGGTCTTTTCGTAAGCAACGTTCATTGCCCTGATATTACAAGTCTTGAAAAATCACGATTGCGCCCTTTTACGGAACAATCCTTTCGGCACTCAAAGTGCTGTAGTCAACCGTTTTCCTCAAACAAAAAGTTTTACAAATCACTTCAAAGATACATTACAAAGTACAGTTACACTCATCTTAACACTGTCTAATAGAACTTATTTAAAAAAAATATAGCACATAATAGTTTTAACAGCTCAAAGATTTGCAAAAATGCAGGCAAATGGCTTTAACATTGAGACACATACATATACATGTCTAAAGAGGAATATGTATTTATATACATATGTTTATATATGTGTACATATATGTATATATACTGTATATATATATATATATATATATATATATATTAATGTATTTATATGTGTATATACTTACATCAGAAAATACATTACATAAAAATAAATTTAAATATACACATAGATATATACAGGGAGTGCAGAATTATTAGGCAAATGAGTATTTTGACCACATCATCCTCTTTATGCATGTTGTCTTACTCCAAGCTGTATAGGCTCGAAAGCCTACTACCAATTAAGCATATTAGGTGATGTGCATCTCTGTAATGAGAAGGGGTGTGGTCTAATGACATCAACACCCTATATCACGTGTGCATAATTATTAGGCAACGTCCTTTCCTTTGGCAAAATGGGTCAAAAGAAGGACTTGACAGGCTCAGAAAAGTAAAAAATAGTGAGATATCTTGCAGAGGGATGCAGCACTCTTAAAATTGCAAAGCTTCTGAAGCGTGATCATCGAACAATCAAGCGTTTCATTCAAAATAGTCAACAGGGTCGCAAGAAGCGTGTGGAAAAACCAAGGCGCAAAATAACTGCCCATGAACTGAGAAAAGTCAAGCGTGCAGCTGCCAAGATGCCACTTGCCACCAGTTTGGCCATATTTCAGAGCTGCAACATCACTGGAGTGCCCAAAAGCACAAGGTGTGCAATACTCAGAGACATGGTCAAGGTAAGAAAGGCTGAAAGACGACCACCACTGAACAAGACACACAAGCTGAAACGTCAAGACTGGGCCAAGAAATATCTCAAGACTGATTTTTCTAAGGTTTTATGGACTGATGAAATGAGAGTGAGTCTTGATGGGCCAGATGGATGGGCCCGTGGCTGGATTGGTAAAGGGCAGAGAGCTCCAGTCCGACTCAGACTCCAGCAAGGTGGAGGTGGAGTACTGGTTTGGGCTGGTATCATCAAAGATGAGCTTGTGGGGCCTTTTCGGGTTGAGGATGGAGTCAAGCTCAACTCCCAGTCCTACTGCCAGTTTCTGGAAGACACCTTCTTCAAGCAGTGGTACAGGAAGAAGTCTGCATCCTTCAAGAAAAACATGATTTTCATGCAGGACAATGCTCCATCACACGCGTTCAAGTACTCCACAGCGTGGCTGGCAAGAAAGGGTATAAAAGAAGAAAATCTAATGACATGGCCTCCTTGTATACCTGATCTGAACCCCATTGTGAACTTGTGGTCCATCATCAAATGTGAGATTTACAAGGAGGGAAAACAGTACACCTCTCTGAACAGTGTCTGGGAGGCTGTGGTTGCTGCTGCACGCAATGTTGATGGTGAACAGATCAAAACACTGACAGAATCCATGGATGGCAGGCTTTTGAGTGTCCTTGCAAAGAAAGGTGGCTATATTGGTCACTGATTTGTTTTTGTTTTGTTTTTGACTGTCAGAAATGTATATTTGTGAATGTTGAGATGTTATATTGGTTTCACTGGTAAAAATAAATAATTGAAATGGGTATATATTTGTTTTTTGTTAAGTTGCCTAATAATTATGCACAGTAATAGTCACCTGCACACACAGATATCCCCCTAAAATAGCTATAACTAAAAACAAACTAAAAACTACTTCCAAAAATATTCAGCTTTGATATTAATGAGTTTTTTGGGTTCATTGAGAACATGGTTGTTGTTCAATAATAAAATTAATCCTCAAAAATACAACTTGCCTAATAATTCTGCACTCTCTGTATTTGCTTATACAGTTAGGCTATGCCATAGAACAACTTTACTCTTTCACTCTTTCTCCCTTACTGCCTCTTAAACACGTCCTGCAGATGATCATAACAGTGAAATGCCATGTACAGTATTTGTATATATGTATTTACAGTCATTTATACACATATACAAAAATTAATATATATGTATACATATATAAATATATATAAATATATATATATATATATATATATATATATGGAAAATTGTAGAAATAGACAAGCGCACAGAGGCACTCCTAGTGTAATAAGTTTTTTACTTAAATATATGTGTAAAAAAGGAATTATCCGTACTCACATGATTCTACCTCATTCACTCTGAGGTCTCTTTGCAGCACTGTGTTAGTCAAAAAGCAATTCTTTGGTCTGGATTCCTCCTGGCTCCCTTGAACCTGCCCAGGTTTGTCACACAGTCCTTGGAGATGATATTCACTCAATACTGTGGGTATTACTCAGGGCTATAAGGGGTTAAAGCGTTTTGCTGCTACCTCAGCAGGAGTACAGGCTTGTGTTGCAGAAAGGAATGTACTAACACTTGTGGTTTATATGTTTAAAACATACAAATATTTAATGATTAAAAACATATATAAAATACATATAATACATAAAAAGTCAAGCAAATCAGAGGAGTTCTTCCTCTTTACAAGAGAGTGCTTTAATTATTAAAATGAAGTAAGAGCCGTAGTCTGATAGCTGGTTACAGGATAGTGCTTATTCCTGTTACTGGCTGACTAAATTGCTCTGTGTACACACTGGTAAATAGCTATGGAGTGATTAAGGTATGTGAAACTGCTGCTGCACTATATCACAAAGTGTAGCAGCTGTTACCTTATTGTGCTCCGTGTGTAGAGAGAGTATAGTTGTGATGTGCGGTGGGGGGCAGAGCCTAACGCGTTTTACAACCAGTCGGTTGCTTCATCAGAGGGAAGGGCCGCTCCCCTGCCTTAGAAGATTTATGCGTTAGTGCTACTGGCAAGTAGCCTCTCATAGCCCCTCGGTCGCCATCTTTGTTAAGGGTGAAATCTTTCTTGTAATGATAATCTCCCTATGGACCGGGTCTCCAATAGAATACTTAGAAGCCTATTTTACAGTATCTAGTACAAAATGCTTATACAGTATGTCTTAACATATATAAAATCTTAGGATAATGTTAAAACATTGATGTCCAGATTCACTTTTGTATGCATACAGTTAATCAATAAGTTAATCAATAAGTACAAATGGGTGCACACAACAAAAGTTAACAGATCTCAGGTCTAGTAAAACCCCTATTTTCCACATCTTTAGAGACAGAATACAATATACATCCATAAACAAAAATGGATGCCATATACTTATCTATGGATACATAATAGAGATAATAGTCATAAATTAAAAAAGTACCAAATGAAATTCATAGATTTTAAAAAAATAGAAATGTAAAAATACATATACACCAATAAATAAATAGATGGAAAGAGAACATCTTCCTATGTATCTATGTTCATATAGGTAAACATTTCAGATTATATGTGTATATATATCTCTCTCATATTTCACTTTTCACTGCACTCCTGGTAGCTAAAAGCATATTTAGAACAGGAACCTTATAGGAACGCAGCAAGATCAATATCTTTATTTAACCCTTTTGGTTCTAGTGTATTTATTTTATGTATCCAAAAGGTTTCCCTTTTGCGCAACTCTAAAAGCCTGCTGCCTCCTCTGTTTCCTTTTTGAACTTGTTCAATAGCCTTGATGAAAAATAAGTGTATTATATCCCTTTGCCATTAAGCAGATAAAAACATGATAAAACATATTTATGCAATATTCATATTTAATAAAGATTTTAATTATGTATATACAGTCAATATTTCACATTTATTAATGCGAATATGCATTGTTGTATGCGCGATGGTGTTTGTCTTCTTTACATAAATTGTTTTCTCTCCATTGACTTCTATTGGGAATGCGACAATGCAATGGCGATTTCACAATCGCGGTGTTAGTTTTTTTTTCAATATTTTTTTCTCCATTGATCTCTATGGGGAATACATGCACGTGAAATCGCAAATTGGTTTATGCGCTGTATGCAGGTTAATGCACAAGCAAAATAAGTTATTTTTCAACCTGTAATACCTGCACAAAACCAAATGCGCAAAACCCTTAACACACGCAGTGTTTTCGCATCAAGTTTGCTACGTGACTTGTAATCTTGCCCAAAGTTTGCTCTAAAAAGCTAGCCACTTTGTATCTCTAACTTTAAGAGGAGTTCTGAGATTATGTAAATTACATAAAACCACTGGAAGTTTTTGGGGTGCTAATTTCCCATTTTTTAATCAAATAAAAATGTAATCAGGCAAAAAAAGTTTGCGGGGGCCCTCAAGCTCCATTCAGAGCTTGATAAATGGGCCTCATTGCCTGAGGCCACGCCGTAATTGGAGGAAGCCGGATTCTTAATTTCTGAAGTAAGAAGAGACGACCTGGGGGCAGGGGAATCTCTGCTCCGGTGTTCCACGCTTGCAAGAAAGAAATGGTGCCACTGTTTTTAATAGTATTTTTAAAAACAGGGCTTTCATTCGTAAAAAATGTACATTCACTTTAATGTCTTTCTTCTCTTTTTGAGCACCAAATTTCTTTTCTGTTTATTGACTGTAGCAGAGATATCCTTATCAAACAACTTTAAATTCTGTAAATCAACTTTCTTTGCTGCTTGCTCACTTTTATGTTTGCACATCCTCAGTAACTGTCAGCAACTCAGAAGCTGACACATCTTGCTTCTTTTTTTTTGCTTCTTCTTGCTCAATCCATGAAAAATAATAATTTTCCTAGCTCTTACCTTTTCTTCAGAAGCCAAACTAATGGCTAGATTTAGAGTTCTGCGGCCAAAGGGGTGCGTTAGCTACGCATGCTTTTTTCCCCCCGCACCTTTTAAATACCGCTGGTATTTAGAGTTCACAGAAGGGCTGCGTTAGGCTCCAAAAAAGGGAGCGTAGAGCATATTTAACGCCACTGCAACTCTCAATACCAGCGGTGCTTACGGACGCGGCCAGCTTCAAAAACGTGCTCGTGCACGATTCCCCCATAGAAAACAATGGGGCTGTTTGAGCTGAAAAAAAACCTAACACCTGCAAAAAAGCAGCGTTCAGCTCCTAACGCAGCTACATTGTTTTCTATGGGGAAACACTTCCTAAGTCTGCACCTAACACTCTAACATGTACCCCGAGTCTAAACACCCCTAACCTTACACTTATAAACCCCTAATCTGCCGACCCCGCTATCGCTGACCCCTGCATTATATTATTAACCCCTAATCTGCCGCTCCGTATACCGCTGCTACCTACATTATACCTATGTACCCCTAATCTGCTGCCCCTAACACCGCCGACCCCTATATTATATTTATTAACCCCTAATCTGCCCCCCACAACGTCGCCTCCACCTACCTACAATAATTAACCCCTAATCTGCCGACCGAACCGCACCGCTACTATAATAAATGTATTAACCCCTAATCCGCCTCACTCCCGCCTCAATAACCCTATAATAAATAGTATTAACCCCTAATCTGCCTTCCCTAACATCGCCGACACCTAACTTAAAAAATTAACCCCTAATCTGCCGACCGGATCGCACCGCTACTATAATAAATGTATTAACCCTTAAAGCTAATTCTAACCCTAACACTAACACCCCCCTAAGTTAAATATAATTTAAATCTAACGAAATAAATTAACTCTTATTAAATAAATTAATCCTATTTAAAGCTAAATACTTACCTGTAAATAAACCCTAATATAGCTACAATATAAATTATAATTATATTGCTGCTATTTTAGGATTTATATTTATTTTACAGGCAACTTTGTAATTATTTTAACCAGGTACAATAGCTATTAAATAGTTAATAACTATTTAATAGTTACCTAGTTAAAATAATTACAAAATTACCTGTAAAATAAATCCTAACCTAAGTTACAATTAAACCTAACACTACACTATCAATAAATAAATTAAATAAAATACCTACAATTACCTACAATTAAACCTAACACTACACTATCAATAAATTAATTAAATACAATACCTACAAATAAATACATTTAAATAAACTAACTAAAGTACAAAAAATAAAAAAGAACTAAGTTACAAAAAATAAAAAAATATTTACAGACATTAGAAAAATATTACAACAATTTTAAACTAATTACACCTACTCTAAGCCCCCTAATAAAATAACAAAGCCCCCCAAAATAAAAAAATGCCCTACCCTATTCTAAATTAAAAAAGTTCAAAGCTCTTTTACCTTACCAGCCCTTAAAAGGGCCCTTTGTGGGGCATGCCCCAAAGAATTCAGCTCTTTTGCCTGTAAAAGAAAAATACAACCCCCCCCCCCCAACATTAAAACCCACCACCCACATACCCCTAATCTAACCCAAACCCCCCTTAAATAAACCTAACACTACCCCCCTGAAGATCATCCTACCTTGTCTTCACCACACCGGGTATCACACCGATCCGTCCTGGCTCCGAAGTTTTCATCCAAGCCCAAGCAGGGGCTGGCGATCCATAATCCGGCTGAAGTCTTCTATCAAGCGTCGGCTGAAGAGGTCCAGAAGAGGCTCCAAAGTCTTCATCCTATCCGGGAATAAGAGGCGATCCGGACCAGCAACCATCTTGATCCAAGCGGCATCTTCTATCTTCCTCCGATGATGAACGGCTCCATCCTGAAGACCTCCAGCGCGGATCTATCCTCTTCTTCCTATCAGCCAATCGGAATTCGAGGGACGCCATCTTGGATGACGTCCCTTAAAGGAACCTTCATTCTTCAGTTGGACGTCGGAAGAAGAGGATAGATCCGCGCTGGAGGTCTTCAGGATGGAGCCGTTCGTCATCGGATGAAGATAGAAGATGCCGCTTGGATCAAGATGGTTGCCGGTCCGGATCGCCTCTTCTTCCCGGATAGGATGAAGACTTTGGAGCCTCTTCTGGACCTCTTCAGCCGACGCTTGATAGAAGACTTCAGCCGGATTATGGATCGCCAGCCCCTGCTTGGGCTTGGATGAAGACTTCGGAGCCAGGACGGATCGGTGTGATACCCGGTGTGGTGAAGACAAGGTAGGATGATCTTCAGGGGGGTAGTGTTAGGTTTATTTAAGGGGGGTTTGGGTTAGATTAGGAGTATGTGGGTGGTGGGTTTTAATGTTGGGGGGGTTGTATTTTTCTTTTACAGGCAAAAGAGCTGAATTCTTTGGGGCATGCCCCACAAAGGGCCCTTTTAAGGGCTGGTAAGGTAAAAGAGCTTTGAACTTTTTTAATTTAGAATAGGGTAGGGCATTTTTTTATTTTGGGGGGCTTTGTTATTTTATTAGGGGGCTTAGAGTAGGTGTAATTAGTTTAAAATTGTTGTAATATTTTTCTAATGTTTGTAAATATTTTTTATTTTTTGTAACTTAGTTCTTTTTTGTACTTTAATTAGTTTATTTAAATGTATTTGTAGGTATTGTATTTAATTAATTTATTGATAGTGTAGTGTTAGGTTTAATTGTAGGTAATTGTAGGTATTTTATTTAATTTATTTATTGATAGTGTAGTGTTAGGTTTAATTGTAACTTAGGTTAGGATTTATTTTACAGGTAATTTTGTAATTATTTTAACTAGGTAACTATTAAATAGTTATTAACTATTTAATAGCTATTGTACCTGGTTAAAATAATTACAAAGTTGCCTGTAAAATAAATATTAATCCTAAAATAGCAGCAATATAATTATAATTTATATTGTAGCTATATTAGGGTTTATTTTACAGGTAAGTATTTAGCTTTAAATAGGATTAATTTATTTAATAAGAGTTAATTTATTTCTTTAGATTTAAATTATATTTAACTTAGGGGGGTGTTAGGGTTAGGGTTAGAATTAGCTTTAGGGGTTAAAAAATTTATTAGAATAGCGGTGAGCTCCGGTCGGCAGATTAGGGGTTAATGCTTGAAGTTAGGTGTCGGCGATGTTAGGGAGGGCAGATTAGGGGTTAATACTATTTATTATAGGGTTATTGAGGCGGGAGTGAGGCGGATTAGGGGTTAATAACTTTATTATAGTAGCGGTGAGGTCCGCTCGGCAGATTAGGGGTTAATAAGTGTAGGTAGGTGGCGGCGACGTTGGGGGGGGCAGATTAGGGGTTAATAAATATTATATAGGTGTCGGCGGTATTAGGGGCAGCAGATTAGGGGTACATAGGGATAACTTAGCTGGCGGCGGTGTACGGAGCGGCAGATTAGGGGTTAAAAAATTTAATAGAGTGGCGGCGATGTGGGGGGACCTCGGTTTAGGGGTACATAGGTAGTTTATGGGTGTTAGTGTACTTTAGAGCACAGTAGTTAAGAGCTTTATAAACCGGCGTTAGCCCAGAAAGCTCTTAACTCCTGTTATTTTCTGCGACTGGAGTTTTGTCGTTAGATTTCTAACGCTCACTTCAGCCACGACTCTAAATACCGGCGTTAGAAAGATCCCATTGAAAAGATAGGATACGCAACTGACGTAAGGGGATCTGCGGTTTGGAAAAGTCGCGGCTGCGAAGTGAGCATTAGACACTTTCCTGACTGACTCCAAATACCAGAGGGCGGTAAAAACCAGCGTTAGGAGACTCTAACGCTGGTTTTCACGGCTACCGCCCAACTCTAAATCTAGCCGTAAAATTGCAGTCTTTCTGTGCTTCTCCCCAGCTTTCTGCACTTTCTCTTGGGTCAGCAGCCATTCTGAGTCCCTAGTGGGAGCTCAGCAGAACACAACCTCACAGGTGCAACACACACAGTGAAAAGCAGGGCTCACTTGTTTGCAAGACTCACTGTTTTCAAGGTAAAAACTGCTTTTATAGAAATCAGAGAGGGACTTCCTAGTTCTGAAGAGAAATTTCTTATGGAATCTCACAACATCAGAGAGCTATATAAGAATTGGGTCCTGTGTCTCTTCTAAAAGCAGTCCACAAACAATTTAACAGCTGGAGAGCTTGTTTTAGAAGCAAACAAACTGCTATTGTAAAAAATAAGATTATACTGTTATAAACAGTAACATCAAACTCATACGTTACTTTCTAGCATTCATCTTATCTGCCCGATACTCATACACATATTTTTTTTTTAAAGGAATAAAAAGGCACCAAACTGTAGTATCTATATTATAATTGTGTTTGTAAAGTCCGTTGCCATCGGCAGTTGCGCACGCATCCTCAAAAGAATGTTGACAGCGCGAGGCAGCCAACAGAATGTTGGCTGCACGCGCAGCCAAAAGAATTCACCTGGTTGCAGCGGTGGATTCCAAAAATGGCAGGGTGGTGAAAGAATCCACCAAAGGTGGATTCTTTCACCACCATGCCATTTTCATAATCCACCAGGATGCAGAGAAGGCAAACGGAGCATTTAAAAAAAAAAAAAAAAAACACCGCCCACACGAAGTATAACAAGAAAAAACATAACCTCCCACACAAAATATTAACACCTAAACCGCAATCACACACATCACAAAATAATAAAGTAATTAACCCCTAATCCGCAAATAACGTAACATATTAATCCCTTAACCGTCAACCACCCACATCACAATAAACCTAATTACCCTATTAACCCCTAAACTGCAAAACCCCCACATCGCAATAAACCTAATTACCCTATTAACCCCTAAACCGCAAACCCCCCACATCACAATTAACCTAATTAACCTATTAACCCCTATACTACAAAACCCCCACATTGCAATAAACCTTAAAAGGGCTTTTTGTAGGGCATTACCCTAAGTTAAACAGCTCTTTTGCAGTTACAAAAAATTCTAAGTCCCCCCTAACAGTAAAACCCACCACCCACCAAACCCCCCAAAATAAAAATAAACTAACACTAAAAAATAAATAAACTACCCATTGCCCTGAAAAGGGCATTTGTATGGGCATTGCACTTAAAAGGGCATTCAGCTCTTTTACTGCCCATCCCTAATCTAAAGATCCTTTTCTTCTGATCGCCACCGTAAACTGAATAGTGAATTCAAGGTACACGATTAAAGATGAATTCCTATTGGCTGATTTGATTTTTCAAATTCAAATCCGACCAATAGAATGAGAGCTACTGAAATGCTATTGGCTGTTCAAATTAGCCGATAGGATTTCAGAAGCTCTCACCCATACAAATATCCTTTTCAGGGCAATAGGTAGTTTAGGTTTTCTATATTTATATATTTTGGGGGATTTGGTGGGTGGTGGGTTTTACTGTTAGGGGGGACTTAGAATTTTTTGTAACTGCAAAAGAGCTGCTTAACTTAGGGCAATGCCCTACAAAAAGCCATTTTAAGGGCTATTGGTAGTTTAGCATTAGATTAGGGGGTGCTTTTATTTTGGGGGGCTCTTTTATTTTCATAGGGATTAGGTTTAATTTTTTTATTTTGGATAATGTGTTTAATTTTTTCTGTAGTTCTATTTTTTATTTTTTGTATTTACAAACACATAGACTGCCCTCTGGGCAGACTTACCAACTAGTATTCAATAAAAGGAAAACACTAAAAGGAATATACTCACAGGAGTACAAATCCCAAGTTTTCTTTTTTTGTTATCACCATTATACTTTTACAGTAGATTCGGCTCGATCTTTTTTGATAGATTTATCATCTTTCTCAAAAGCACTAAAAATAATTGTTTGTACTAATCTACAATGGCGATCTGGTTGTTTTATTTACAAGCTTTGCTTGCGCCTCTACTGTTGGATCATTGACTGGAGTTAACCCCTTCTCTACAGGGACTTACAGAGAGAAACTTGCCCAAAATACCAGAGAATTTCTAGCATGTTTTCTATCATTCCATTTAAACAGAAATAGAGCCTTGATTTTGTTGCTTATTGCAGCAGCGCACCACACTTCTGTTATTCCCGGCAGTGAAGTGGTTAATCAGTTAGCTTGTAAGGTTAATTTTAGCTTTAGTGTAGAGATTTCCCTCCCACCCCAACTCTCTTCCCTCCCTCACCCCCCACTGGTCACCACCATCTTAGGTACTGGCAGACAGTCTGTCAGTATGCAGTTTTTTTTAATTTATTTTATATATCCTGTATATATATATATATATTTTCTTTATTTATTTTTTATTTTTTTCTGCAGTGTAGTGATCCTCCTCAACCCTCCCCCTCCCACTACTTGTGGTCATCTTTAGGACTTGCCCCCTCCCACTACTTGTGGTCATCTTTAGGACTGGCAACTGTTTTTTTTTTTTAAACCTTTTCTGTAGTGTAGTGGTTTCCCCCTTCAACAATCGTTTTCTAGGGTCCCCCATCCTGACTTTTTTCTGTAGTGTAGCTCCCCATCCCTCCCTCTCCCTTTATTTTTTTTCTACAGTGTAGGGCCACCCCACTTCCTTCCCCTCCCTCCTCCATCCCCTCTCTGCTGCTGTACCACCCACACGCCTCCCGGTTTCCTTCCCACACCAGCAGATGATTGTTACAGACGGTACATGCAGGCAGATGCCTGGAGTTCAGGAACTCTAGCTCTCAGCTGTAACTTTACAGCCGAGACTGCTGGAGCTTCCTGCACCTCGGACGTATATATACATCATGTGATACGATAGGCAAAGTACCACATGAGGTATATATACTGAGATTGGAGATTGGAATTATGTATGAGTAATGATTAATGTTAGAGACTGGATTGAGAGTTAGAGTTTACGTTAGAGATTGGGTTTATGGTTACGTTTAAGGTTAGATATTGGGATTAGGGTTTAGGTTAGAGATTGGGTTTAGAGTTAGGTATAAGGTTAGAGATTAGATTTAGGGTTAGGTTTAAGGTTAGAGATTGGATTTAGGGTTAAGGTTAGATATTGGGTTTAGGGTTAGGTTTAAGGTTAGAAATTGCAATTAGGGTTTAGGTTTAAGATTGGATTTAGGGTTAGGGGTAAGGCTAGAGATTGGGTTTAAGGTTAGGTTTAAGGTTTTAGTTTGGGTTTAGGCTATGCATTAAGGTTAGTTATTGGGTTTAGTGTTAGATATTGAGTTTAGTTTAGAGATTTGGGTTAGGGTTAAGGTTAGTTATTGAATTTAGGGATATATATTAGGTTTATGGTTTAGGTTAAAGATTTGGTTTAGGGTTAAGGTTAGAGATTGGATTTAGGATCAGTTTTAAGGTTTAATATTGGGTTTAGGTTAGAAGATTGGTTTTAGGGTTGAGTTTAGAGATTGGGCTTAGGGTTTAGGTTAGATTTGGGTTTAGGGTTAGGGTTAAGGTTAGAGACTGGGGTTAAGGTTAGGTTAGCTATTGGGTTTAGGGTTAGGATTAAGATTAGAGATTGGGTTTAGGGTTAGGTTAAGGTTAGATACTGGTTTTAGGGTTTAAGTTAAATATTGGGTTTAGAGTAGGGTTAAGATTAAAGATTAGGTTTAGGGTTAAGGTTAGATATTGGGCTTAGGTTAGAGATTGTATTTATGGTTAGGGTTAGAGATTGTATTTAGGGTTAAGTTTAAAGTTAGAGATTCGGTTTAGGGTTAAGGTTAGAGACTGGGTTTAGGTCTAAGGTTTAGGTTAGAGATTGGGTTTAGGGTTAAGGCTAGAGATTGGATTTATGGTTAGGTTTAATGTTAGATATTGGGTTAAGGTTTAGGTTAGAAATAGGATTTAGGGTTAGCTTTTATGTTGGATATTGGGTTAAGGTTTAGGTTAGAGATTGGGTTTAGGGTTAAGGTTAGAGATTGGGTTTAGGATTAGGGTTAAAGTTAGAGACCGGGTTTAAGGCTAGGTTTAGAGGCTAAGTTTAAAGTTAGAAATTATGGGGCTTACTTATGGAGCTTGATGCCCATGTTTCTAAAGGCCGCTGCTCCATAACCTGTCTGCCTGCTCTGAGGCTGCGGACAGAAATTGACACCCCCTGCTAGCAGCCGATTGGCCACGAATCTGCAGGGGGCGGCATTGCACCAGTAGTTCACAAGAACTGCTTGTGTAATGATAAATGCCGACATCATATCATGTCCGCTCACACTATGAGCACTTAGTCCAATTTCTAACTTTATCCCTATAGAGATTGAATTTAGGGTTACAGCTAAGATTACAGTTTGGGTTTAGGGTTAGGGGCTAGGATAAGGGTTGGAATTAGATTAGGGAATGGAGTTAGGCATGTGGCATCCGAGGAATAAATGTTAGTTTGTTCATGTCACAATGTCGCCTGTAAAATTACTGTGCCTGTGACATTGCTGCAGCCACATTCTGATAATGGCGACATTACAGTTGTGACATATTGTCAGCTATAACATTGCTTTTGGGAAAACAGTCTATGCAGGGCCGTATATATTGTAATGTTAGGTTTCTTGCGAAAACTTTTTTTTTTTTTTTTTAAACTTGGAAGGATGGTGTGACATTTCCATTACAACATTCAGACATGGAGAAATCAGACCACAGAAATTCTGTTCCACAAATCTTTTCAATTTAAAGAAAATTGAATGTGAAAAGAGGTGATCCTGTGGAACAGCATTAGATAATGATCTGCAGATATGATTTCTATGACAGTGTTTACTTATAATCTAGAAGCAAACAACTAAACAGAAGTTTTAATGAAAATGGGAGTAAAAAACACCTGTGTGCTTGAAGTTTTACTTCACTTTCACCTAGATTTAGAGTTTTGCGGCCAAAGGGGTGCGTTAGCTATGCGTAAATTTCCCCCCCCGCACCTTTTAAACAACGCTGGTATTAAGAGTTCTCTGAAGGTCTGCGTTAGGCTCCAAAAAGGGAGCGTACAGGCATATTTACCGCCACTTCAACTCTCAATACCAGCGTTGCTTACGGTAGCGGCTAGCTGGAAAAACGTGCTCGTGCACGATATCCCCATAGGAAACAATGGGGCAGTTTGGGCTGAAAAAAAAACTAACACCTGCAAAAAAGCAGCGTTCAGTTCCTAACGCAGCCCCATTGTTTCCTATGGGGAAACACTCTCTAAGTCTGCACCTAACACCCTAACATGAACCCCGAGTCTAAACACCCCCAACCTTACACTTATTAACCCCTAATCTGCTGCCCCCGCTAACGCTGACACCTGCATTATATTATTAACCCCTAATCTGCCGACCGGACACCGCCGCAACCTACATTATACTTATGAACCCCTAATCTGCTGCCCCTAACATCGCCGACACCTATATTATATTTATTAACCCCTAATCTGCCGCCCCCAACGTCGCTGCTACCTTACCTACACTTATTAACCCCTAATCTGCGGACCTTGCCGCTACTCTAATAAATGTATTAACCCCTCAAGCTAAGTCTAACCCTAACCCTAACACCCCCTAAATTAAATATAATTTTAATCTAACGAAATAAATTAAATATTATTAACTAAAGTCTTCCTATTTAAAACTAAATATTTACCTGTAAAATAAACCCTAATATAGCTACAATATAATGAATAATTATATTGTAGCTATTTTCGGATTTATATTTATTTTACAGGCAACTTTGTATTTATTTTAACTAGGTACAATAGCAATTAAATAGTTATTTACTATTTAATAGCTACCTAGTTAAAATAATTACAAAATTACCTGTAAAATAAATCCTAACCTAAGTTACAATTAAACCTAACACTACACTATCAATAAATAAATTAAATCAATTAACTACAATTACATACAATTAAATAAACTAAACTAAATTACAAAAACAAACAAACACTAAATTACAAAAAATAAAAAAAGATTACAAGAATTTTAAGCTAATTACACCTACTCTAACCCCCCTAATAAAATAACAAAGCCCCCCAAAATAAAAAAATTCCCTACCCTATTCTAAATTAAAATAGTTAACAGCTCTATTACCTTACCAGCCCTTAAAAGGGATTTTTGCGGGGCATGACCCAAAGAAATCAGCTCTTTTGCCTGTAAAAAAAAACACAATACCACCCCCTAACATTACAACCCACCACCCACATACCCCTACTCTAACCCAAACCCCCTTAAATAAACCTAACACTACCCCCCTGAAGATCTCCCTACCTTGAGTCGTCTTCACTCCGCCGAGCACCGATGGACCAAAAGAAGACATCCGGAGCGGCAGAAGTCTTCATCCTATCCGGGCAGAAGAGGACATCCAGACATCTTTATCCAAGCGGCATCTTCTATCTTCATCCATCCGACGAGGAGCGGCTCCATCTTCAAGACCTCCGGCGCGGAACATCCTCTTCCTACTGACGACTACCGACGAATGAAGGTTCCTTTAAGTGACGTCATCCAAGATGGCGTCCCTCGAATGCCGATTGGCTGATAAGATTCTATCAGCCAATCGGAATTAAGGTAGTAAAAATCTGATTGGCTGATTGAATCAGCCAATCAGATTTAAGTTCAATCCGATTGGCTGATCCAATCAGCCAATCAGATTGAGCTCGCATTCTATTGGCTGTTCTACTACATTGGCCCTTTAATAAATTCAGTGGAACAATCCATTAAGTTTATATGATTATATATAGGTATAGATATATACATACACACACACACACACACACACACATATATATATAAATATCTATTTATAAATAATTAGAACATATTCCTCTATGTGAAGAACATTGGAATGTTAAATATTTACAGTACAGATACAGGTAAACACTATATTAAATAGGAATATTGCATACAAATGATTTTACTTGTTTTCAGCTACTTAACTGCAAAGGGCTCCAATGCACACACACACATATATACATATGTATTTATGTTTATATGTGTATATATTTCTGTAAATACATATATACACACATAAATACCTATGTACACACACATAAATATATACATATTTAGACATGTATATGTATATACATATGTATTTATGTTTATATGTGTATATATTTATGTAAATACATATATACACATAAATACATATGTACACACACATAAACATATAAATATACATACATATACATATTTAGACATGTATATGTATGTATATCTATGGTAAAGCCTATTTTCTAACACCTCATATCTTTTAGCCCCTATAACTTTTTAATTAAATTTAAAAAATAATAATAATTTTATCACATATTGTTATTAAGAGTGTAACTATAACTTTTAATGTATTTTTAATGATTTTTGTGCAACTTTTTATTCGAACCTAAGGGGACGATTTATGAAAGTGCAAATGGATATGATCCGCTGTATCGATCATGTCCGCCGCACATCGATAAATGCCGACAGCATACACTGTCAGCATTTATCACTGCACAAGCATTTCACTAGAAATGCTTGTGCAATGCCGTCCCCTGCACATTCAATGCCAATCGGCCGCTAGCAGGGGGTGTCAATCAACCTAATCGTATGCGATTGGGCAGATTGATGTCCACCGCCTCAGAGCAGACGGACGAGTTAAGGCTCAGCAGTCTTAAGACCGCTGCTTCTTAACTGCTGAAGGCTCGCGTGGAAACAGGTGTATATGGCCCCATTCGGGCCATGATAAGTCAGCTCCTAACAGTTAACCAGAGCTCAGAGATTGCGCTAACCCGATGCCGTTATATTTCATTCGACTTGAGCAAATGCATTTACTTTCAACTTGTAATACGCGCGCTCCTTCTGATGCACGCAAACAGCCACGATAAACCAAATATCGCTTGTACGCAACTGTTAGCGCGCCACTCGTAATCTGGCCCCTTATGGGATAATACACTATCTACTGCAACCAATTTTTATACTAGCAGGAAAATCTTGCATAACCTAGAAATGGCCTAACCTAAGGCCAGTGGGAGTACAAAACAACTCTTTATTAAATGCTATACTTCCCTAAATTAGCTAATGTTTAGCTTGGCAACTGACTGCTTTGGAAACATTCAGTATGTTCCTTTTGTGTGTATTTCAAGGATTTTGTCCCTTAAAATAACACCCTATATTTTGCTAAAGCTTTGCTGTGTTTAATATAATGTCCAAAATATATTCCACATCCCTGCAAGTGAAAAAACAATGCAATTGTGACACTGCAGGTAGAACAGTTATAAAACCGAGGTATAGAATAATCAATTTAAATATTTAATGGGACATAAAAGTGAGATCAGAAAATGCTGTAATCTGCTAAAGCATTTTATTATTGCACTGTTGCTTGCATATAACTATATGTTTACCTCTTGCCAGTTATTGGAGCATACCGATGTAGACCTGCTGATGATAAAAGATTCTTCTGTAAATTATAGTGCAGACTTCACAGGGGCTGAACTCACTTAATGATATAAGAAAAAGGGCAGAACTTGGAAGTCCCAGAGAAAGGAGAGATTCCTCCCATAAACTCTACGCTCAAATGATCCTCCAGTGCCATAAGATTTTTTACAAGAATCTAGACAGGCAATTTTTTCTATACGCCTCTAAGGATTTCTGTGTGTGGAGAGACAAGCAAAGTGCAATTTAGCATTACACAACATTAGAGTTTTGTTACACTTACACTTTGAGCTTTGTATTTTATATTACTTTACACTACAGATTGGGTCCTTTCAGTATTATTACATTTAAGCTTTGCACTTTCTCTTTTGCATTTTCATGCATATAGATTTAGATGTAGCAGTGATTTAACAAATTATTATATTTTGAAAGTTTCTATGTTACTTTAACAAATTAGGATCATACTTTGTATATTTCTGTCTTCCTTTCACAAATTACATTTCACTTTGTATTTGCTCTATTGTAAAATACAAACTGACAGCTTCAGAAAGTGGGAGGGACAGGGGAGCTCCATGGACTGAACAAGGAATTCCCAGGGTATGTCTTAAGCAGTTTACAAAGGTTGGCCTCACTGAATCATCTAGCCAGCTGCTTGCAGATGAAGTTTGCTCAAAATTCACAATACACTTATTTAACTGGCAGAAAAGTAATATATACTAAACTAGAGACAAAAGCAAGATACATTGCAGTGAAAACATTACCTTTTAATTTGTTGTGCAAACTGAGCCTTTGGGGCTGACTTGTATGTTCTGTATGTATGTATGTATGTATTGGGTACTTGTAAAGTACAGCTAATCACCCGTAAGAGTCTCAAGGTGCTGCTCATTTTATCAACCTCGGAAGGATGAAAGGCTGAGTGGACTTCGCCGGGGATCGAACCTGCAACCCTTGGGTTGCTACAGAACTCAGCCATGCAGCAGTTTCTGCACGCGCTGTCAGGCTAGCCAGAAACATAAGTTAAGAAGCAGCGGTCTTAAGACCTCTGAGGCGGTGGAACAGCTATCAGCCCAGTCAGATACGATCGGGTTGATTGACACCCCCTGCCAGCGGCCGATTGGCCGCAAATGTACAGGGGTCAGCATTGCACAAGCATCTAATGAAAAATGCTTGTGCAATGATAAATGCCGACAGCATATGCTACAGTGGATCAAGTCCACTTGCACTTTGATAAATTGGCCCCTAAATATCAGCCTCAGGTGTTCTACCTCTAGACTTCACTCTCTGCTGTGAAATTCTGTATTCCAGAGAGCCTTATTACTTTTATACTTCCAGGTTTCACCCTTTTTCTTATAGAATTCAGTAATTTCAGGCCCTGTAAAGTATGCACTATAATTTGCCTCCAAACTAGAGAATCTTTGATCATCGGGCCCATAGAAAGTAATGCAGCTCTCTGGGAAACTGAAGCTGTCAGTTTTATTTTAAATAGAAGAAATACAATGTGCAATGTATTTTGTAAATATACACATAAAAATACAAAGTATGACCCTAATTTGTTAAAGTTACACAGAAATTGTCAAAGCATAACCAGAATTTGTATAGTCACAACCCTAAATACACTGCTGTATACATAATCTATATGCATTCAAATACAAAACAGAGAGTGCAAAATTAAAATTTAAATGTAATAAAACTTTATCTGAATTCTAAAGTAATATAAAATACAAAGCACATGCAGCAGAACACTCATGTCATGCAGATCTATATTGCACTGGGCTTGTCTCTGCTTCACATCCAGAAATGCAAGGAACGCCCCTTAGAAAGTATAGCAAAATCTGCATTATTAGAATTTTATGAGGGTTCTTGCAGTGCTGGAGGATAATTTTACACAGAAGCACCAGTTCGTATAAATAATAAACTTTTTGCAGAAGGTAAACACATAGGGGTTGATACCAATATTTCTGTTTTTTCCCCTGATGTTGGATAAACAGGAATGACTGCACCCCCCCACCCCGTTAACTAAGTGATCACAATCTTTCTGAGTCAAACACAGCCAAGATTGTTAATTACACAAGATTTGATCTCCATTTTCCCACAACGGCATTCAGCACTGCCGATAATGGATGCTGATCAATGAAATACCAAATAGGTTAATGGAGTCGGTGTGTGTGTTTTGCAGTTGTATAGAGTGGTGTTTATGAAAAGTGTTAAACATTAGGATTGTCATTTGTATATGGGCATCAATAACGTTATCTAACATTTTAATTAATTAAAAGATTTTTTTAAATTCATTTTTCATTTATTAAGAAAACCTATATTTTTTTTTTTCTAAAATCAAGATGAACTGTGCGGGATATAGTGACAAGGTTTAAAATATAACCAAAGTTCCAAGCCTCACTGTACAGAATGAGGTTTGGCTTTGCTGAATTTCTAATTCTAATACTGTAAGAAGACAGCAACCTGACAATTTAAAAACATAATTTTCTGTTTTCAAAACACGAAATTCGGCACTAATTTAAGAAGTTCCATTTAAGAAGATTAAATGATTGTAACTTCATGAAAATGTGAATATGAAAGAAAGAATGTAAGAGTACAAATGCTAAATGCCATTTCTAGATGTCACAGTTATGATTTTAATTTTCTCGTGTTCTCACAAATGGCGCAATCAAATATACGGCGCAAGTTTCGGCGCAAGCTTGGGAACCCGCGCCGCCCATAATTTCACCTCGCACATTGGGGTATTACATATACTGCGCCGTTAGATGCTAAACTGGCGTAAATAGGACAAACTGGCGATCTTCTGAAATGTGCGCAAATACACATTTTAGTCATCGCAAGTAACTTACGCCAGTATTTTCTCCACGGAAAGTGTCAATAAAGAGTAGTTTTATGCAAATTAGGCTAACACTCGTAAAAATGAACAGCAATTTCAAATATAAATGCGATTGTTCTTTTAGCTACAGCACACTACACTGGAGTGGAGGATTAGTCAGAGTAGACAGAGAGGCGCAAACAGAGGAGTTAGTTAGGTCGCATTGTTGTTTGACTAAGCTTGTACACTTACACATATTTTTACATATTGCACACATTTTGCATACATACATATACAAATACACCACACTTTTTTTTCTAACACCTCACACATTTTATTTTAATTTTACAGTGTGATAAGCTGAGTGTTTGGTTGTGATTGTGTGTGATTGAACTGGGAGTGAGTGTGATTGTGTGTAGTGTGATTTAGTGTGAGGATGGCAGGGAGAGGAGTATTGGAGAGGACAGGAGGAGTAGTGGGGTCCCCGTCAGGGAGTTACGTTGCTTTTTTAGTCAGTGCAAGGCTTCCTGCGCCTGCAATTTGTGGCGAGATAAGAATGGAGTAGATTCTCTGAGTCCTTACGCTGTATATTGGATACCAAATTGCGTGTCTGTTCTATGTTAGTCTATGGGTAAAAAAAATACGTCCGAAGGGTGAACTATACGCATGTAACTTGTATGCTATGCCGTATATGTAATACCAAAATCGTGTAAAATCTGGCGTTGCCGGCTTTTGCTGGCGACGCTGCATATGTAATGGAGGCCATAGCTTTCTATTAAGTGACTACACATATGTAAATGTAAATTTGTAAATGTCTGTCTCGTCCACTACCAAGAGGACTATATAATATTGCTTAATATAGGTTTGAGGAATCTAGACCAAATATTAATATATGCATCTACAATAGCATCTGTAAGCATTTTAGAGTGTATTGTACACGTGCAAGATAGAATTATTACAAAATTGTTTTGGAATGCTGTCAAACATGCAGAAAAGGCCAGTTTTGCACTTTATAAACTTGAAATTTCATGTGTCCATTTTGCTGCCGAAAAAAAGCGCAAAGTTTGTGGTGGAGAGGATTGCGATCACCAAAGCTATTGCTGTCCGTGCATCATATGGGTGATTTTCCCTGTCTGGTTGGATCCGATCTGAACTGTTCCCAATATAGAAATGGTGTTATTGATTGGATTGTGATCAATCAGAACTTGAAAAACATGGATTGGGCGGCGAATAAAGAGGATCAGAAAGATTGAAGCTGACTCCATAGTAAAATAAGGGAAAGGGAGATTTGTTTAAAAATAAAATTATCTATTATGGCAGTAGGAGCTTTTTATGTGGCCCCCAACAACTAGAGTACGGGGAATGGCTTTCTGCTCTTCAAATATTGAGATCCGCAATGCTACGAGGCTAGGCTTCCCCCTGTTGCTTTGGAAGACCTTTTATGGATCCCCCGCATTGTTCGGGGTGAATCACTATTTCTAATGCTCTTATCCTGGGATGTAAGACCCAGTGGTTCAAACTCAGGCATCAGCCTTTAGTTGCCCCACAACCCTCCCCTATACACTCTATAAGGGGCTTGATTCATGGGCTGCTAATTTGTTAGAGGTTGGAATTCTACCGAACCACTTTTATTCAGACATTTCAATTCGGGAGGAACCCTACAGACTTAAGTGGCTTTATTGGACTAATTTGCCCTCCCTTCAAAATTTCCCTTTGACCTATTGCGACTTAGGTCGTTGATGAGAGACTGGAGCTTTTTTTGCTGTTAAATTTCGCTCTTTGTCTAGGTGGAATGCAGGTTATATAAACAAATGTCCGCCTTTTATAAATCTCATTTAATTTCCCCATTGTCATTAAAGGAATACTGAACCCAAATTTTTTCTTTCGTGATTCAGATAGAGCACGCAATTTTAAGCAACTTTCTAATTAACTCCTATTATCAATTTGTCTTCATTCTCTTGGAATCTTTATTTTAAAAAGCTGGAATGTAAGCTTACAAGTCAGCCAATTTTTGGTTCAGCACCCTGGATAGCGCTTGCTGATTGGTGGGTACATTTAGCCACCAATCAGCAAGCTGTACCCAGGTGCTGAACTAAAACGGGGCAAGCTCATAAGCTTACATTCCTGATTTTTCAAATAAAGATATCAAGAGAATGAAGAAAATTTGATAACAGGAGTAAATTAGAAAGTTGCTTAAAATTGCGTGCTCTATCTAAATCATGAAAAAAAATTGGGTTCAGTATCCCTTTAAAATTAATTTGTTACTGAGACCTGTAAATTGAAGCGCCTTTTTTGTCTGTGTTTACATTGTATTCTTTGGGTTCTTAATAAGAAACGTATCAATAATAATAATAATAAAAAAGATGTGAATACACTGTCTTCTACAATTGGGCAACAAGTTTTTATATATGTGTAGTATATATACCCAATTACACACCTAATTGCAAATATATGTAACAAAATAAGTACCAGATTACGAGTGGAACACAAAATATCGATTATGCAAGTGCAATATTTGGGCTCCACTCAGTAACACCATCACACGCAAATGTTTGCTGGTATTGCAAGTTAGGCACAATGCGAACACGAGGGAAGCTTTGCGATTACGAGCTTCATTCTCATGCGGTAAGACATGGCAGAGAACCAAGAGCAGAAAAGGGGGTAAGTCATGCAGCGATAGGCAGCAAAGTGTAACTATATACAGTATGTATACGCAAATATTAACACATAAATATATATGTATATAAACATATACATATATATTTACAGGGAACACACGTCCCAATAGACCACTTTGTAAAGGTACTTTTTGGTGCCATTTTTTTTTCTAACACCCTACATCCCCTCACTTTAAGCCCTAAAAACTGCTTCATGCAGTAATAATAAAAAAGGGGGGCAATTAGTGGACATTTTAAAAATTAACAAGAGATCTGATCTCTGGTTAATTTTCAGAGCACTAATTGTAATGGCTGGTTAGTTATCGTGCGCCCATTTACAATCGTGTGATAAATTAGAGCTCCACTTATAATCTAGCCCTAAATGTTTTATAAGCATTTTAAAAAATATATATAAATAAAATGATCTAATGAAAGGAGTGTGTATGTGTTGCCATATAGGGGCATATTTATCAAACTCTGTATGTTTTAACTTATTTTCTTTATTTCCCTTTTTGTTTTTAAATAAGACTTTTCATTTGATCATCATTTTGATAGAAGTTATATAATGACCGGTCATTTTTAATATTTTTAACAATTTTATGCAGTATTTTTTATTTAAATTATCTACATTGTATTTCTAATAGTGCATACACTTCACCCTGTATTCCTTTATATATCTGTATATACTGTATATATATATATATATACCTATATATAATCATGTATATAAATAGGTATAAATATATATTGTACCAAAAACATCATATATATATATATATATATATATATATATATATATATATATATATATATATATATATATAGACATATTTATTTATGAATAAATAGAAAATAACATTGGAATGTGAAATATTCATATTTTCAAGTCAGGTTAGCGGGAGAGTGGGGTGTTAGTTTCCCCCCCCACTTTTTCTCTCCATTGACTTCTATGGGGGAATATGTGAACCGTCAATGCCGTTCATTAAAGGGACACTGAACCCAATTTTTTTCTTTTGTGATTCAGATAGAGCATGCAATTTTAAGCAACTTTGTAATTGACTCCTATTATCAAGTTCTCTTCGTTCTCTTGCTATCTTTATTTAAAAAGAAGGCATCTAAGCTTTTTTTTGTTTCAGACTCTAAACAGCACTTTTTTATTGGTGGATGAATTATCCACCAATCAGCAAGAACAACCCAGGTTGTTCACAAAAAATGGGCCGGTATCTAAACTTACATTCTTGCATTTCAAATAAAGATACCAAGAGAATGAAGACAATTTGATAATAGGAGTAAATTAGAAAGTTGCTTAAAATTGCATACTCTATCTAAATCATTAAAGAAAAAATTTGGGTTCAGTGTCCCTTTAATATAAAGATGTATGATATAGAAGATATAAGTGTATGTGTATATAAGTGTATGTAGAAGATATAAGTGTACAGTTTTAGTTTCCATAACATAATTGGTACCAACTAGTTGCGGGCTAGATTTCCCTTTAAAAGCCTATTATTGCCTCTATACAGCCAATAAAAGGGCAACTATGGAAATCATAGAATGGTTGTGCATAATATAGTACGATTATGCTTGTCAAGTGTGACAAAATAAATAATGAAAGAATATTGAAAATATTTTTTTCTTCACAATGCATAAATAAGCATTTTATATAAAAACCTCAGTTTTATTTGTGTCTTTTCTGTGATAGTAAACACTTTGAGATTGTAATAAAAAATGAAGAAGTATGTAGAGTAAAACAATTTTCCAATATACTATTATTATTTATATTGCCCCCTTTTAAGGTAATAAGGTTTAAGGTTTAAGGTTAATATTGTGGATTTTTGATTCCTGAAAACCAAACTAACAAATTACTGGCTTCACAATTCTAACCTTGCACTATGCTGTATATTTGCAATATATTTGCTGTCTGTTATCTTATATTTTATGCTGAAACCAAACAATGGAGATTTTGTTAACACAATAGGAGTGGCTTAGAGGCCTAGTTATCAAGCCGTCAACCTCAAATACGCAGGAATTCCGCAGCGTATTTGTGGCGAGGCTGATTCGCCTTAGTTATCAAAGGCTAGAGACCGGCAAAAGTAGAATTTAGTGACGTAAGCTTTGATCCGCCGGACTCAGTCCAACACAGATCGATTCTTACGTCACTCCAGATGTTCCGCACACAAGTGCGGCACAATCTGACTACTTTTGCTAGTTATCAAAAAACTAGCAGGTACGCTCGGCACTTTTCCGGCCCAGCGTACCTGGTTTTCAATCAGGGCGGCGGATCCCATACAAATCAATGGGAGTCTGACCATAGCGAAAGTTCATGTTCGCTGCTGCCCGACATCCCATTGATTCCTATGGGAGCTGTCTACACCTAACACCCTAACATGTACCCCGAGTCTAAACACCCCTAATCTGTCCCCCCCTACACCGCAGCAAGTAAATAAATGTATTACCCCCTAAACCGCCGCTCCCGGAGCCCCCCGCAAGCTATAATAAATATGTTAACCCCTAAACCGCCGCTCCCTGACCCCGCCGCAACTATAATATATGTATTAACCCCTAAACCGCCGCTCCCTGACCCCGCCGCAACTATAATATATGTATTAACCCCTAAACCTAAGTCTAACCCTAACCCTAACACCCCCCAACTTAAATATTAATTAAATACATCTAAATAATATTTCTATTATTAACTAAATTGATCCTATTTAAAACTAAATACTTACCTATAAAATAAACCCTAATATAGCTACAATATAAATAATAATTATATTGTAGCTATCTTAGGATTTATTTTTATTTTACAGGCAAATTTCAATTTATTTTAACTAGGTACAATAGCTATTAAATAGTTATTAACTATTTAATAGCTTACCTAGCTAAAATAAAGAGAAATTTACCTGTAAAATAAATCCTAACCTAAGTTACAATTACACCTAACACTACACTATACTTTAATAAATTATTCCTATTTAAAACTAAATACTTACCTGTAAAATAAACCCTAAGATAGCTACAATGTAATTAATAATTACATTGTAGCTATTTTAGGAATTATATTTATTTTACAGGTAACTTGGTATTTATTTTAGCTAGTTAGAATAAATATTAAATAGTTATTAACTATTTAATAACTACCTAGCTAAAAGAAATACAAAATTACCTGTAAAATAAATCCTAACCTATGTTACAATTAAACCTAACACTACACTATCATTACATTAATTAAATAAATTAAATACAAATAACTACAATTAAATACAATTACATAAACTAACTAAAGTACAAAAAATAAAAAAAGCTAAGTTACAAAAAATAAAAAAAATAAGTTACAAACATTTAAAAAAATATTACAACAATTTTAAGCTAATTACACCTAATCTAAGCCCCCTAATAAAATAACAAAGCCCCCCAAAATAAAAAATTCCCTACCCTATTCTAAATTAAAAAAGTTCAAAGCTCTTTTACCTTACCAGCCCTTAAAAGGGCCTTTTGCGGGGCATGCCCCAAAGAATTCAGCTCTTTTGCCTGTAAAAGAAAAATACAACCCCCCAAACATTAAAACCCACCACCCACATACCCCTAATCTAACCCAAACCCCCCTTAAAAAAACCTAACACTACCCCCCTGAAGATCATCCTACCTTGAGTTGTCTTCAGCCAGCCGACCCACCGATGGAACCGAAGAGGAGATCCGGAGCGGCAGAAGTGATCCTCCAAGGAGCGCTGAAGAAGTCTTCCATCCAATGAAGTCATCATCCAGGCGGAGCTGAAGAAGTCTTCCATCCGGGCGATGTCATCTTCCAAGCGGCGCTGAAGAAGTCTTCCATCCGGGCGATGTCATCTTCCAAGCGGGGTCTTCAATCTTCTTTCTTCAGGATCCATCTTCATCCCGCCGACGCGGAACATCCTTCTTCCCCGACGGACTACCGATGAATGAAGGCTCCTTTAAGGGACGTCATCCAAGATGGCGTCCCTTCAATTCCGATTGGCTGATAGGATTCTATCAGCCAATCAGAATTAAGGTAGGAAAAATCTGATTGGCTGATTGAATCAGCCAATCAGATTGAGCTCGCATTCTATTGGCTGATCGGAACAGCCAATAGAATGCAAGCTCAATATGATTGGCTGATTGGATCAGCCAATCGGATTGAACTTCAATCTGATTGGCTGATTCAATCAGCCAATCAGATTTTTCCTACCTTAATTCCGATTGGCTGATAGAATCCTATCAGCCAATCCGAATTGAAGGGACGCCATCTTGGATGACGTCCCTTAAAGGAGCCTTCATTCGTCGGTAGTCCGTCGGGGAAGAAGGATGTTCCGCGTCGGCGGGATGAAGATGGATCCTGAAGAAAGAAGATTGAAGACCCCGCTTGGAAGATGACATCGCCCGGATGGAAGACTTCTTCAGCGCCGCTTGGAAGATGACATCGCCCGGATGGAAGACTTCTTCAGCACCGCCTGGATGATGACTTCATCGGATGGAAGACTTCTTCAGCGCCCCTTGGAGGATCACTTCTGCCGCTCCGGATCTCCTCTTCGGTTCCATCGGTGGGTCAGCTGGCTGAAGACAACTCAAGGTAGGATGATCTTCAGGGGGGTAGTGTTAGGTTTATTTAAGGGGGGTTTGGGTTAGATTAGGGGTATGTGGGTGGTGGGTTTTAATGTTGGGGGGGGGTTGTATTTTTCTTTTAGAGGCAAAAGATCTGAATTCTTTGGGGCATGCCCCGCAAAAGGGCCTTTTAAGGGCTGGTATGGTAAAAGAGCTTTGAACTTTTTAAATTTAGAATAGGGTAGGGAATTTTTTATTTTGGGGGGCTTTGTTATTTTATTAAGGGGCTTAGATTAGGTGTAATTAGCTTAAAATTGTTGTAATATTTTTTAAATGTTTGTAACTTATTTTTTTTATTTTTTGTAACTTAGCTTTTTTTATTTTTTGTACTTTAGTTAGTTTATGTAATTGTATTTAATTGTAGTTATTTGTATTCAATTTATTTAATTAATGTAATGATAGTGTAGTGTTAGGTTTAATTGTAACTTAGGTTAGGATTTATTTTACAGGTAATTTTGTAGTTCTTTTAGCTAGGTAGTTATTAAATAGTTCATAACTATTTAATAACTATTCTAACTAGCTAAAATAAATACAAAGTTACCTGTAAAATAAATATAAATCCTAAAATAGCTACAATGTAATTATTAATTACATTGTAGCTATCTTAGGGTTTATTTTATAGGTATTTAGTTTTAAATAGAAATAATTTATTAAAGTATAGTGTAGTGTTAGGTGTAATTGTAACTTAGGTTAGGATTTATTTTACAGGTAAATTTCTCTTTATTTTAGCTAGGTAGCTATTAAATAGTTAATAACTATTTAATAGCTATTGTACCTAGTTATAATAAATTGAAAGTTACCTGTAAAATAAAAATAAATCCTAAGATAGCTACAATATAATTATTATTTATATTGTAGCTATATTAGGGTTTATTTTATAGGTAAGTATTTAGTTTTAAATAGGATTAATTTAGTTAATAATAGAAATATTATTTAGATTTATTTAATTAATATTTAAGTTAGGGGGGTGTTAGGGTTAGTGTTAGACTTAGGTTCAGGGGTTAATAATTTTATTACAGTGGCGGCGGTGTAGGGGGGGCAGGATAGGGGTTAATAAATTTATTATAGGTGGCGACGGTGTAAGGGGGCAGATTAGGGGTTAATAAGTTTAATATAGGTTGCGGCGGGGTCCGGGAGCGGCGGTTTAGGGGTTAAACTATTTATTTAGTTGCGGCGAGGTCCGGGATCAGCAGGATAGGGGTTAATAACTTTATTATAGGTGGCGACGATATAGGGGGTGCAGGATAGGGGTTACTAGGTATAATGTAGGTGGCGGCGGTGTCTGGGAGTGGCGGTTTAGGGGTTAATATATTTATAAGAGTTGCGGCGGGGTCTAGGAGCGGCGGTTTAGGGGTTAATAACTTTATTTAGTTGCGGGGGGCTCCAAGGGCGCCAGTATAGGGGGTAGAACAGTGTAGTTTAGTGTGGGTGCTTAGTGACAGGCTAGCAATAAAGCTGTCAAAAAGCCGAAGAGCAGCGAGATCGGATGAGTGATAACTCTCACAATCCGCTGCTCATAGCCCCGTACTTGGTGCGCGGCTTTTTGACAGATTTTTTGATAACTTAGGCGAAATTTTGCAGGTCCGCGGCGGCGATGGTAGGCGAGCTTAGGCGGGCGTATTGGGCCGGCGAAGGCAGGTAAGTTGACACGCTGATAACTAGGCCTCAAAGACTCAAGTTCGGATTGGCTGCTCCAAATAAGAAAAGTGGTGGGTGTAGTCTGACCACTGAAAAACAATTGCAGGAAAAAAAAGTGTTCAGACCTTGATAATATGTTAATTTATTAGGTGACTGCAGAAAAACCCCTTTAAAAGGTTTCCAATTTACTTCTATTATCAAATTTGCTTCATTCCCATGGTATTCTTTGTTAAAGAGATACCTAATTAGGTGTCTAGATCATTTCATGGCAGGAAATAGTGCTGCCACCTTGTGCTCTTGCAAATTAATTATATTCTTGCAAAACTGCTGCTATATAGTGCTCAAGACACATGCACGCTCCTTAACTTATGTCCCTGCTTTTCAACAAAAGATACAGAGTAAAAACTTTGTTTACAATTGTATGCTCTATCTGAAACACAAAAGAAAAGTTTTGCGTTTCATGTCCCTTTAAGTACTGCATTATAAAACAAACACACGGCTAGATTACGAGTCTTGCGTTAGGGTTAAAAAGCAGCATTGAGAGGTCCCAACGCTGCTTTTTTTTTTTTTTTTTTTTTTTTTTTTTTTATTTAATAATTTTTATTGAGGAAATACATAGTACAATTGGCATGTATATATATAGGCATACGTAAAACAGATGTAAAGCTTGCATTAAAATATACTGTTGCTACAGATTTTGTTTAAAAAAAGCAAAGCAATATATAAAAATAAATGAAAAAAAGAAACAAGAACAAGCCGCATGCCTGACGATCTTAAATAGCAGACCTCATTTTTTTCCCTATTGCTGGCATTGCAGACCACTCTTGGGTCCTCCATGTGTATGTAGACATATGGGTAGGGATTATATAGAAATAGAACAAACAAACAACAAAAAAGAAGACCACAACTAGGTTGTGCAATGTAAAAATATTAACACATTTAAATTGTATCATATTCTGACCTGCATCCCACTAAAGTTTGAAGTATACATCTACTTGTAAAATGTCATATAGCTGAGTCATTTAATAGATTAATACAATAAATGAGAATTCTAGGAAATAAAATAATTTAGCAAGCTGAATATACCAGGGGTCTGGACACTAATGCTGGAACAATTATAATCAGGGGCGGTGTCATGTTATGATCCTCTGTCTGCAGAGACTTCAGTTAATATGTGTTGTGCTAATGTCCTGCAGCTCTGGCCACTAGCCACAGGATACAATGCTGGTATTCTTTTAGTCCTGCATTCGAGAGTGTTACAAACAAACAATAGTAATCATGCTAATTGTACATTCGTTCTGGTCCGGCTGCCGGTATATAGTATTACCAGGTCTAAGGCTTTTAAATAATGGTTATAACTATAACAGATCAGTATTTTCCCCTACTTAATAAGAACGTAAAAGAAATGATCCATACTCATTGCATGATTTACACCAGATAAGCTCAAATATCTCACTATGGTATGTCATGGCGCCGCTCAGCCATTTTTATATGGATGGTAGTATAAGGCATTGCAAATTGTGTAGACCCCAGGTAACAGTTGGTGAACTCTTTAAATATATTCAAACACAATAGAAAGTAACATTCTAATACTAAACTGTAAAAAAAAAAAAAAAAACATAAACTAATTATTTTGGATACCGTTAATGTCCCGCTGTTATAAGGCAAAGTAATTGTAGTATTTTCAAGTCATTGTTGCGATAATGTCCCCATAATTCAATATCCAGGTGAAAGTTGGAAGAGAAAAAAAAAAAAAAAGGTCCCAAATTTAGTCCGGGGGGAGATGATAATTTAAGCCATCCTCAAGGAGTGATTCATCCGGGGTGTTCATCAGCTGCATGTTATCAAACGATTGAAATCTAGTCTCAGATTTACAGCTCTCAAAAACTTGCCTGGGGTAGTTCAATTTAGTGGCCGTAGTCTCCCAGGAGCACCCCACAAACTCCCTCAATCCCACGACCATCATTATCTGACCTTTTGTCTGAGGTGTTATGTCAGGAGTCCCCTTTAAGTTTGTCGTCGCTGCTTTACCCGATGCCGGCGTCAGTTTGGATGATGCCGTGTGAGGGCCGCATGATACCTCCGGAGGCTCTGTATCGCATCGCGGGCCACACGGTAAGGGAAAGATGACATCTATACAGCTAGGCCTTCTATGTATTCGGTTACTTACAGGGTAGTCAGCTGGCAGCGGAACACTCAACGGCATAGTTGGTGCAATTGCTGTATCGTGTTGGTTTTCCAAGAGATCCGGTTGTCCTCCAGCGCTATTTTTCTGACTTATCACATCTAATGCATTGCGTGTCTGTCGCTTGGTTTCTGGAGACTGAATAGTCAATGGTATGGATGCTTGCTTCTGGTAGAGGAACTGTATAATTTGTTCCGATGGTGCTTTATCCAGCAGCTTCTGTAGTAAGGCCTCAATTTTCTGAAAGTGCACATCATGGCGTTGCCACATGGTTTCAGCAGCCATAGTTGCCATCAGATAGGTATCTCTAGCAAGTAGAATCTTAGATGCGAGTTGATGCTAGCTCTTGTGTGTTATCCTGTGTTATTTAGAGATATTTTGTCCATTGTGGTCAATTACCTCGGCGTACCGAGGGGGAAACGCTGCCTGTTTCAAGCCGCCGCTTCAGGCCTATCTAGTCCAATCCTGAGCACTGGTTTCACAAATACAGCCGAAAGACAGTGGTATGCTCAATTTAAGGCAATGTAATATTGTTATGGTCCAATTCAGCTGTGAAATATAGATAATAATCGGCGGATTATTGGTCAATCCACTGGAGCTCATGGAGAGTGCGACCATTCAGGTTCGCTGTTAGGACACGCCCCCGCCCCAACGCTGCTTTTTAATGCCCGCTGGTATTACGAGTCTTGAAATGACAGGCTCACCGCTCACTTTTTTGGCCAGACTCAGAAATACCGCAAATCCACTTACGTAAATTGCGTATCCTATATTTTCAATGGGACTTGAATAACGCTGGTATTACAAGTCTGACAAAAAGTGAGCGGTACAGCCTCTCCTGTCAAGGCTCCTACCGCATTTTAAAGTAATTGGTTAAGAGTTTTATGGGCTAACGCCGGAAAATAAAGCTCTTAACTAAAGTGCTAAAAAGTACACTAACACCCATAAACTACCTATTAACCCCTAAACCGAGGCCCTCCCACATTGCAAACAATAAAATAAATATTTTAACCCCTAATCTGCCGAACCGGACATCGCCACCACTATAATAAATATATTAACCCCTAAACCGCCACTAATAGTTACATTGTAGCTAGCTTAGGATTTATTTTTATTTTACAGGCAACTTTGTATTTATTTTAACTAGGTACAATAGTTATTAAATAGTTATTAACTATTTAATAACTACCTAGCTAAAATAACAGTACCTGTAAAATAAAACCTAACCTAAGTTACACTAACACTACTCTATAATTAAATTAATTACCTAAACTAAATACAATTAATTACAATGAAATAAAATTATCTAAAGTACGAAAAACCCCCCACTAAATTTCAGAAAATAATAAAATAATTACAAGATTTTTAAACTAATTACACCTACTCTAATCCCCCAAACAAAATAAAAAAAGCCCCCCCCCCAAAAAAAAAGCCCTACCCTACACTGATAGAGTTCTTAAAAGGGCCTTTTGCGGGGCATTGCCCTAAAGTAATCAGCTCTTTTACCTGTAAAAAAAAAAGTACAAATACCCCCCCAACATTAAAACCCACCACCCACACAACCAACCCTACTCTAAAACCCACCCAATCCCCCCTTAAAAAAACCTAACACTAACCCCTTGAAGATCACCCTACCTTGAGAAGTCTTCACCCAAATGGGCAGAAGTCCTCAATGAATTCCGCAGAAGTGGTCCTCCAGACGGGCAGAAGTCTTCATCCAACTGGGCAGAAGTGGTCCTCCAGACGGTCAGAAGTCTTCATCCAGACGGCATCTTCTATCTTCATTCATCCGGCGCGGAGCCGGTCCATCTTCAAGACATCCGACGAGGAGCATCGTCTTCAAATGACGGCCGCCGACTGAATGAAGGTTCCTTTAAATGACGTCATCCAAGATGGCGTCCCTTCAATTCCGATTGGCTGATAGAATTCTATCAGCCAATCAGAATTAAGGTAGAAAAAATCCTATTGGCTGATGCAATCAGCCAATAGGATTGAAGTTCAATCCTATTGGCTGATCCAATCAGTCAATAGGATTGAGCTGGCATTCTATTGGCTGTTCCAATCAGCCAATAGAATGCCAGTTCAATCCTATTGGCTGATTGCATCAGCCAATAGGATTTTTTTTACCTTAATTCCGATTGGCTGATAGAGTTCTATCAGCCAATCGGAATTGAAGGGATGCCATCTTGGATGACGTCATTTAAAGGAACCTTCATTCAGTCGTCGGCCGTCGTTTGAAGAGGATGCTCTGCATCGGATGTCTTGAAGATAGACCCGCTCCGCGCTGGATGGATGAAGATAGAAGATGCCGTCTGGATAAAGACTTCTGCCCGTCTGGAGGACCACTTCTGCCCGGTTGGATGAAGACTTCTGCCCATCTGGAGGACCACTTTTGCCGGATTCGTTGAGGACTTCTGCCCGGTTGGGTGAAGACTTCTCAAGGTAGGGTGATCTTCAAGGGGTTAGTGTTAGGTTTTTTTAAGATGGGATTGGGTGGGTTTTAGTGTAGTGTAGTGTTAGGTGTAATTGTAACTTAGGTTAGGTTTTATTTTACAGGTAAATTTGTCTTTATTTTAACTAGGTAGTTATTAAATAGTTAATAACTATTGTACCTAGTTAAAAAAAATACAAAGTTGCCTCTAAAATAAAAATAAACCCTAAGCTAGCTACAATGTAACTATTAGTTATATTATAGCTAGCTTAGGGTTTATTTTATAGGTAAGTATTTAGTTTTAAATAGGAATTATTTAGTTAATTGTAGTAATTTTATTTAGATTTATTTAAATTATATTTAAGTTAGAGGGGTGTTAGGGTTAGGGTTAGACTTAGATTTAGGGGTTAATAACTTTATTATAGTGGCAGCGACGTTGGGGGCGGCAGATTAGGGGTTAATAAATGTAGGTAGGTTGCGGCGACATAGGGGGCGGCAGATTAGGGGTTAATAAATAAAATGTAGGTGTCGGCGATGTTGGGAGCAGCAGATTAGGGGTTCATAAGTATAATGTAGGTGGCGGCGGTGTCCGGAGCGGCAGATTAGGAGTTAATAATATAATGCAGGTGGCGGTGATGTCGGGGGCGGCAGATAAGGATTTAATAAGTGTAAGATTAGGGGTGTTTAGACTCGGGGTTCATGTTTTAAAATTTTATTTCCCCATAGGAATCAATGGGGCTGCGTTAGGAGCTTTACGCTGCTTTTTTACAGGTGTTAGTTTTTTTTTCAGTCGGCTCTCCCCCATTTATTCCTATGGGGAAATCGTGCATGAGCACGTTTTACCTGCTTACTGCTAACGTAAGCAGCTCTGGTACTGAGGTGAGTTGTGGAGCAAAATTTTGCTCTTTGCTCACTTTTTTGCAGCTAACGCCGGGTTTGTAAAAACCCGTAATACCAGCGCTGTCTGTAAGTTAGTAGTGAGCATAAACTGCTCGTTAGCACCACACCCCTGTTAATGCAAAACTCGTAATCTAGGTGACAGTGTTTTTAAAGACATTTTGGGACAGATTACAAGTGGAGCGCAAACATTTGCGCACACGTAATATCAGGTTTTCGTGTTCGTATGTGTGCAGGCTAAATTGCACTCGTATTACAATTTGAAAGTAAATGTGATCGCTTGAGCGCAATTCAAGTTAACGCTCGTAGGGTTAGCACATCCTCAGAGCTGTGGTTAACCGTTTCGCGAAACAAAAAAGTCTCACAAAACACATCACAAATACAGTTACATTCATTATAACATCATCTAATACAAATTATTTATAAAAAATATTGCACACAAAAGTTATAAGGGGTCAAAGATATGAGGACTCAGGAGTTAGAAAAAAAATGAATGCAAGCAAAGGGGTTTAACTTTGAGCTACATACATATATATATATTGGCTAAATATGTTTATTTATGTATATATAAATGTCTATATATGTGTTCAGATGTATTTATATGTGTTTATATGTATTTAAAGACATAAAAATGGAGGAAGGTTGCACTCTACAATAAAGCTTATATTACAAGTACCAGAATAAATGCTAACAGTCACAAAATAATGTAATAATATACCATAAGAAGAAAGGGCTATTGTTAATTAATACAAAGCCAAAGTGTGACATAGGTTTCACAAAAAAAAACAGGATTTATTTATTTATATAGCAGTAAGTATACTCAGTGGAACAACCTACATATATATATGTATATATATATATATATATATATATATACTTAACAAATTCAAGTTCAGCCGTCCAGTTCGACAACAGCCTGGGTGCAAAGATACAGATGCATAAACAAACCAGAGATGCACTCACAGGTCTTTTTCACACAAAGGATTTAATGGAACGTTTTTGGGGTTCACAACCCCTTCATCAGCATACAACAGTGCAAAAAACAAGCTCTTTTATAGTGTATATTGTAAGAAAAGAAATACACGAACCTAGTGATCTCCAAAAGTGCGCCAAATGTTTTGTGTTTGGAGCGCATATTGCGTTCCACAGTGCATGCCGAAACCGGAAGTTCAATTGCATCACTTCCGGTTTTCGCCAGTAATAGTAAAATTATACCGACGTTAGCATAAGTGTACCAAATGCAATATAAACATAACAGACATATAAGTGACAACATGTAAAAATGATATGTGAAGCTTATTTGATAAAGTGACAAATACGGTTATGCAATACATGTGCAATACACTCACCATGGCAACAGTCACCCTGGTAACCGCTGTCATGAACTGCAATAAATACTCAGTGACGTGAAAATATTAGTGAACCTCTTAAATTAATCAAAGCAAATATATCATACGCTGTTATATTAAAACCTGAGATGAATCATCTAGGTGATTTACTTATATCAAAACAGGTAAGGGTAGGATCTATGAAACAGGGACATATTTTCATAAATACTGTTAATGGTTATGATTCTTCATAACCAGATAAAAACATGAATTGGGCTATATCGTAGTGCTAGTAATGGTAATCATGTTGCACATTTAGTAAATGCAGAGAAACAAATAAGGAAAACTGTAGAGAGACCTAAATTCATTGGCCTGTTATTATAAGCGAGGGAAGGCTTGAATAATGACCATTATGTTTCTATATGGGAATAATGCCATATCTTATATATGATATCCAAAATGCAGATCCAGCTTGCACGGTTATAGACATATATGAATGTATGAATGTATAACAGGGACACAAGCCATAGTATGGTAAATGAAAAGGTACCTTATAGCACATTGCAGGAGTAAATACAAAGATGTATTCCAATAGGGTCCCCAGCTTCTGTGAACTATAGTCATAGTATATGACCTGCATAAAAAGAATTAATCTTGAGTGCATCAAAAATCAGAGTAACTCATCAAGATTGGCGAGGCTTCCACTGAAGGATATGGATACTAAAGGATCCCAATCCACAGTGCTGTGAGTAACATGCAGATCTCACCCAATAGAGGGAGTGATATTGCATGGAACAAACACAGAGCCACCATGCCCTCTCACAGTACCCCAGGTATGTAGCACATTTGGTCATGGTCACAAAAGATTCTTGAAATCTGGCATGGTGTTTAAGCCAGGTTGTATGGTGCCCAGTCTGAACATCCATTGAGCCTCACATCTAAGAAGTTGTTTATTGCAATCACCGCCCCTCTCCAATGCGGGTATATGATCGATTAAGATGTAGCGAATGGAGGAGATTGAATGTCCCTTTTTGGCACAGTGTCGCGCCACTGGTTGTTCTGAGTCACCTTGTTTTAAGGCAGTCCTTATGGCATGCCGATGATTGGCCATGCACTCACGTAGTGATCCCGAAGTCTTGCCTACATAAAAACTGGAGCATGGACAAAATAAGAGATACACTACGTGTGTAGTAGTGCACGTAATTGAATGTCTGATGGTAAATGTCCGGTTTGTGTGAGGGTGATGAAATGTTTTAGTGCCAATGAGGCCATTGCAGGTCGTGCAGCCTAAGCAACGATAGGAACCTTCAAGAGTCTTTTGTGACCATGACCAAATGTGCTACATACCTGGGGTACTGTGAGAGGGCATGGTGGCTCTGTGTTTGTTTCATGCAATATCACTCCCTCTAATGGGTGAGATCTGCATGTTACTCGCAGCACTGTGGATTGGGATCCTTTAGTATCCATATCCTTCAGTGGAAGCCTGGCCAATCTTGATGAGTTACTCTGATTTTTGATGCACTCAAGATTAATTCTTTTTTGGTTATGCAGGTCATATACTATGACTATAGTTCACAGAAGCTGGGGACACTATTGGAATACATCTTTGTATTTACTCCTGCAATGTGCTATAATGTACCTTTTCATTTACCATACTATGGCTTGTGTCCCTGTTATACATTCATACATTCATAAATGTCTATAACCGTGCAAGCTGGATCTGCATTTTGGATATCATATATAAGATATGGCATTATTCCCATATAGAAACATAATGGCCATTATTCAAGCCTTCCCTCGCTTATAATAACAGGCCGATGAATTTAGGTCTCTACAGTTTTCATTATTTGTTTCTCTGCATTTACTAAATGTGCAACATGATTGCCATTACTAGCACTACGATATAGCCCAATTCATGTTTTTATCTGGTTATAAGGATCATAACCATTAACAGTATTTATGAAAATATGTCCCTGTTTCATAGATCCTACCCTTACCTGTTTTGATATAAGTAAATCACCTGGGTGATTCGTCTCAGGTTTTAATATAACAGCGTATGTTATATTTGCTTTGATTAATTTAACAGTTTCACTAATATTTTCACATGTCACTGAGTATTTACTGCAGTTCATGACAGCGGTTACCAGGGTGACTGTTGCCATTAGGGTTGCCACCAGTCCCTTAAAATACAGAACACTTATAAGTTATACATGCTGCAGGGTGTGCAGGGAGGAATATAAATAGTGCTGTCCAGAAATACAATACATGTTCCTCCCTGCACACCCTGCAGCATGTGTAACTCATAAGTGTCCAGGAAAACATGGCTGAGGTGGCAACCCTAGTTGCCATGGTGAGTGTATTGCACATGTATTGCATAACCGTATTTGTCACTTTATCAAATAAGCTTCACATATCATTTTTACATGTTGTCACTTATATACAATTTGCTATTCATGTCTGTTATGTTTATATTGCATTTGGTACACTTATGCTAACATCGGTATAATTTTACTATATCTGGCGAAAACCGGAAGTGATGCAATTGAACTTCCGGTTTCGGCATCCACTGTGGAACGCAATATGCGCTCCAAACACGAAACATTTGGCGCACTTTTGGAGATCACTAGGTTCGTGTATTTCTTTTCTTACAATATACACTATAAAAGAGCTTGTTTTTTGCACTGTTGTATGCTGATGAAGGGGTTGTGAACCCCGAAAACGTTCCATTAAATCCTTTGTGTGAAAAAGACCTGTGAGTGCATCTCTGGTTTGTTTATATATATATATATATGTAGTAGGGTAAGTGCACTTTCACAAACCGGTAGTCAAATGCCAGGGTGCTAAGATGAATGTAAATACTGGATTTAGAACAAAGCACTCACTGGTCTTGTAAAGTGTCGAAACTTATTTTATTTCTTAGTGATGTTTTGGGGTGTTCACCCCTTCATCAGACCAATTTGAAAAGGTCTGATGAAGGGGTGAACACCCCATAACATCACTAAGAAATAAATTAAGTTTGGACACTTTACAAGACCAGTGAGTGCTTTGTTCTATATCCAGTATATATATATATATATTTATATCTATATATTTATATCTATATCTATCTATCTATCTATCTATCTATCTATCTATCTATCTATCTATCTATATATAGGAATGAAAAGGCTTGCACTCACTGGATTTATGAAAAACAGTGCTTTTATTGGCACATCAAAAAACAAGTGACGTTTTGAGGATCAATCACCCCTTCATCAGACCAAGCACTGTTTTTCATAAATCCAGTGAGTGCAAGCCTTTTCATTCCTATTTCAATTTTTTGCCTGCACCCTGGTAGTTGCCAGTTAAGTGGGAGTGCGCTTTCAATTGCATTTTATCTATCTATCTATCTATCTATCTATCTATCTATCTATATAGGTATATATTTATATTGTACAAAAATACCATCAAATATATATAGAAATATGTATTTATGAATAAATAGAACATATTCTGCTATGTGCAGAACATTGGAATGTGAAATAATCATATTTTCATGCCGGGTTAGTGCATGTGAATATGCGATCAGGTTCGCGTGCGAGTAGGGATTTTATTTGCTCCATTGACTTCTATGGGGGAGTTGGTTATCGCGCACGTGATATTGTAAGTTCATCAGAGTGTGAGAGATATAACTATTTACTTTCAACTCGTAATACCAGTGCAACCTGATGCGCGCAAAAAGTTTACTTCTAGCGCAATTAAAAGCGCTAAATAGCGATCCACTCGTAATATGGCCTTTAAAGCTTACACTTAACTGGTGATTTGCAAATCTCGGCACATTGTACTACATGAAAATCCTTATAGCCGGCTGTAAATGAGGGTTTGCACTGCTCTAAGCAATCACTGTTGGTATGTAACTGGTACAGCCAATTTACTATCCAGTCTTTCTATTGATGGTTTGAAAAACCATATCTTGTATAGAAAAAAAGTATTATTTATTCATGTACTTAACATTTATTTAATTAAATCCTTTCTGTTTTGTAAGAATAAGTTTCATTATATCAGTATTGCCAGGATATTTGCTAGTTACCGTAATACATTGTGTAATATCTCACTTGCACCTTTACTCTCTGTACTTTCTATGACTGACTCACTCCATCCTACAACAAAAATATGTATAATCAGCATAGTTTTTCACAAGTTTCGAAAAAGTTTTGACTGCAGCATTTACAGCAATGAAATTGGCTGAAATTTAATTTAGTTCCATAGGAAACCTGCACCTTTTATAATTAATATTTTAAGTTGATCTTACTTGAGTTTAAAATACTTTAATTGTATTCTATGTTTTTATTTTGTAAAGCCCATATAAAGCCCAAATGAGTATGTTTATATAGCCCAGCTGGGGAGTGCAAAACCAATCACATTCAAATAATTCTAAAGTCTATTTACGTTTCAATTTTTACTTTGCTAAAAATAGCTGTTTATTTAATAATAAAAAATGTAATATATGCCGAATAGATTTCCAGCACAGGTCACAAGACCAAAATTAAAGAATAAAATTGCATAATTGTTATTACTGCTGTAGTTATCCAACTAACCTGATCTTATATTTTTGTTTTTTTAAGGTTAAGAAAGAAAGATGACTGGGTCCCATAACGTGGATGGCTCTTATTTTGATGATTTGTTTGATGGATATGACTATAACTACAGTACTGTGCCAATGCTGTTTGATTCAGCTCCATGTAAAAACCCATGGACCATCAATAAATATTTGGTGGTTGTGGTCTATTTGTTAGTATTTCTTCTCAGTGTGGTTGGCAACTGCATTGTGGTTCTTGTAATTTGCTACAACAAACTGCATAGATCATCCACTGATGTCTACCTACTAAATTTGGCTATTGCTGATCTCTTATTTGCTGTCACATTGCCTTTCTGGGCAGCATACAAGGCCAAAGAGTGGCTTTTTGGGCTCTTCATGTGCAAAGCAGTCTCTGTACTGCAGGAAGTTAATTTCTACAGTGGCATACTGTTACTGGCATGTATAAGTGTGGATAGATATCTTGCTATTGTGCATGCCACTGAGGCAGTTACACAGAAGAGGTATATGGTAAAATACATTTGCTTGGGCATCTGGTGTTTTTCATTTATTCTGTCTCTTCCCATCTTGCTGTATAGGACTGTTCTAAACTATGGAAGTGGAGTCATCTGCTATGATAACATGGGTTCTGAAAACACAGAAAAGTGGAAGATCATATTGAGAATTGGTCGTCACACTGTTGGATTCTTCTTTCCTTTGCTAATCATGCTCTTTTGCTATGGATTTACCATAAAGACTCTTTTCCAGACAAAAAGCAGCCAGAAACAGAGAGCAATGAAGGTTATCTTTGCCGTTGTTATCGCTTTCCTTATCTGCTGGCTTCCATACAACATTACACTTGTTGTCGACTCACTGATGAGATCTAGGTTTTTAAATGAGACCTGTGAGATGCGAGTACATGTGGATACCGCATTATCTGTTACTGAAGTTTTTGGGTTCATGCATAGCTGTATCAACCCCATTCTGTACGCCTTCATAGGGCAGAAATTTCGCAACAGTTTCTTCAGGATTTTGGCCAGCAAGGGCATTATAAACAAAGAATTTCTTTCTCGTTATGGTCGTAGTTCATCTATTGGCTCAATTTCAGGACACACTTCAACCACTTTGTAATTTTACTAAAGGACCTGCTTATCCTAACGTGGACTTTAAACATATGACTTTATATTGGCAGTTTACATGTCAATAGATACTAAATATATTACTTGATACTTCCCAGCTGTCATACGTAGTCCCTTGCAATTCTTTGGAATTAGTTATCATTGATTGTTGTTATGTTTGATCACATTTTACATTCTGTTAACCTATGGTCAAATGCTATTGAATGAGGTTGACAGTGTTCCAGTTTTTCCTAATAATTATAATTTTGAGATTTGTCATCTTTTTCACTACATAGAAACTCATCTGGTAAAACATTGTTATCAAACATATTCCCTATTAATAACCTTATTAAAAATCAAATTTTGGGACACCATCAACAGGAAATTTTCATTTTCAGTATTAAAATGCCCATTTAAAGGATGTTTTACTTTTTTTCCTTTGGCTTCTAATCCTCATTGGCTGATATGCACTGTCTATTAATGCTCATTGGCGGATGGGTACTTCCTGCTAATTGTCATTGGCTAATAGGTGCTTCCTATTAATGCTCATTGGCTGATAGGAACAGTGAGCAATTGTACCTGTTTGCCACTAAGCATTAGTTGGAAGTACAAAATTGATACTGATGGTTTCAGTGTAAATTTAAGCAACAATTGCATCCTATTTGTACAGGCAAAAAGGCTCAAAATGCTTAAAAGGCCATAATACCCAAATGTTTAAAGGGACACTGAACCCAAATTTTTTCTTTCTTGGTTCAGATAGAGCATGAGATTTTAACCAACTTTCTAATTTACTCCTATTATCAATTTTTCTACGTTCTCTTGCTATCTTTATTTGAAAAAGAAGGCATCTACCCTTTTTTTCTTGCTGCAGTACTCTGGACAGCACTTTTTGATTTGTGGATGAATTTATCCACCAATCAGCAAGGACAACCTAGGTTGTTCACCAAAAATGGGTCGGCATCTAAACTTACATTCTTGCATTTCAAATAAAGATACCAAGAGAATGAAGAACATTTGATAATAGGAGTAAATTAGAAAGTTGCTTAAAATTTCATGCTCTATCTGAATCACAAAATAAAAAATTTGGGTTCAGTGTCCCTTTAAACACTTGAAAGTGATGCTGTATAGCTGTAAAAAGCTGACTAGAAAATATCCCCTGAACATCTCTATGTAAAAAAGAAAGATATTTTACCTCAAAAGTTTCTCAGTAGCCACATCCCATTGTAAAGGACTTCTAAGCAGCAAATTAGTATGTCTGTCCTGGGACAGCGGAAGGATCGAGCTTACGTGCACTCTCATCTTATTTCCCTATTCAGCTTAAGGAAGTTTACAATGAAATCTCATGATATTTAAGTCAAATCTCATGAGATCACAGTAAAAGAGTTCATGACCTCAGCACTGCTGATGCTGATTGGCTGCTGTTCATTTCTTCACTTTTTTTTCTTTTACCTGCAGCTGAGCAGCAGTTGAGTATAACTTTTTACACAGAACTTACTCTGCTGAGCTGATGAAATTGTGAGGTAAAATATCTTCCTTTTTTGCATAGAGATGCTCAGGTGATATTTTCCTGTCAGCTTTGTACAGTTATACTGCATCAGTTTCAAGTGATTTAGCATATGAGTATTATGTCCCTTTAAGTGTGACTCTTTCATGAAGAAAGTTTATATACTGTATGTATATATGTGTATATATATATATATATATATATATATATATACACACATATATACATACAGTATATAAACATTTGGCATTTTTATTCTACATTAATATATATATTTTTAAATTTAGCATTAAAGGAATATTATCTTCCTAATTAATTTTTATTCCAGCTGCAGTGTATTAGTTGTATGGGGTATTTTCCTTTATGTTTATTTTTGTATTTGAAATAGTTGATGTTATTGCTTAAAACCATCACCCATTGTTCTCAAGTACATATCCATATAAATGTGCTGACCTGCTCATATTATCTCTCTTTATACATAAATGTCAATAGTTAGACATTAGAATTATGGCTGGGGATAAATTAGCAAAATTAGCTATTTCAGATACAAAAAAATATATGTTGTAATTATTTTTTTAAGTAAAGTTGGTGGTTTCAGCAAGAAAAGACAAAATAAAGTCAAATGTTTTTTGTAAACAATTTACTATAATCCAGCAGGTAAAATAGATCATTTAGAACATTTCAGGGCCGGACTGGAACCAACATTGGGCCCCAGCATTTTTAGGCACGTCTTCCCTTATACCCCAAAACTAGTTTGATTTTCAAAAACATTTAACGTTTTTAACACCCTTTTGTCCCTGTATTTTGTAAATTGTTTGTCATTAATAGTAGAAAACAAACAAAAAAAAGATAAATATAAATGTGAAAAGAAGCTGTTAATTTAAATAAATGATAATCGCTCTTTGCTCATTACCTTGTGTCACAATCTATCAAACAGGCACCTGAGCACTTGTCATCACACATGGGGTAGATTTACCAAGCAGCGGATGCTGCTATCAACCCCCGTATTTTTGGCTCGCCGGAAATGTAAGTTAAGAAGCAGCAATCAGCCCGATAGAATTTGATCGGGTTGATTGACCCCCCCTGCTAGCGGCCGCAAATGTGCAGGGGGCGGCATTGCACAAGCATTTCCCTAGAAATGCTTGTGCAATGATAAATGCCGACATGGATCATGTCCGCCCGCACATTGATAAATCTACCCCGTAATCTGCACTTTCAGAGAAAAAAATAGCACACACAGACATCAACAGGAGCTGCTTCTCTGTGACTGTCCACCTTAACCCTTGGTTTGCCCATGTTAGAAAATATGCACTTGCAAAGCTTTCCTGTAGAATTAAGCTGGCAGGTTTTCCAGTACAATAATACTGTGACTGCAATCTTGGAAAACTTGCCACCATAAAGACGCTTGCAGTGCTATACAAATAAATGATAATAATAATAATAATAATAATAAAAAGGACAAATTCATACACTTTCTCTTTACTGTAATGCCTATTTTGCCAGGGGGCATAAAGAAGGCCAGACATGATGCAGACCTCTGAGACCCCTGAAGTTACATTACTTTCCAAGGGCTGGCCCTGCATCTTGCACAAACAATAATGCTGCTAACTGGGTGGAGCAAAGACAACTGGCTCCAGCCCACAACTGGCACCGGCTCACCGGCGAATGCCCTCTATGCCCTATGGTCCGTCAGGGCCTGGAACATATTAAAGGGTAGAACCTGTTACAGTACAATACAATGTTCATTTAAAATAACCCTATCCAAAATAGAAATAACCCGATGCTCTTTGGAGTACCTTAAAGGACAATGAAGTACCTTGAAGGACATTTTTAGTGCAGGGTCGCTACCACTAAAACAACATGCCCTAACGAACTAAACGGCCATGCACTGTGGATCAGTTTTCTTTTTAAATATCATTCTATAATCCCCACTCATCCTATTCCATTTCCTTATTCCATCATTTGGAACATTGTTTTCTAATTCATACAGTATGCAGTAATTTCAATTTTGTAAACACTTTTTCTAAATAGTAATGTAAAGTTTCACCATTCTCTAGTCTAAGCAGTTGTTTTCCAATACAGATAACCATTCCGTATGTGAAAACTTTAATTTAGAAGAGATCTTTATTGTTCACGTATTAACTCAGCTTCAAATACAGAAATAGACCAAATAATATTGTTATATAAACATATACGAAAAGATATTAAAAATACAAGGTTTATACCATTATACAGAGGGATCCTATTTCTTTTATAAATAAGCCTTGAAATAATAGGAAGTGTGTATTAATCTACAAGAGCAAATATGTCCAAGAGGAAAAAATAATAAAGTGTTATATTAGGTGTCATGAGATGCAGGACACAGTATAGAAGGTACAACGCTATTTTATTGCAGAGCATAGAAGTATACAGCTTGCACAACACATCTAACTTGGTAACTGTGACATAGACAATAACGGACTTAAGCCACGCCCCCATCCAGTGACGTCACGTCCCACTCTCATCACATTAGGCTTTTATTATTATTATTATTAATAATATTATCAGTTTATCATGCCATATAGACTCTTACATTAGAGATAATTGTGTTTCTGGGCAGCTATAAACTTTTGAATGTATTTTATATTTAGGATGCTTATTTTAACATATGATCAGGGGCGAAACTACAGGGGGTGCAGAGGTCGCAGGTGCGACTGGGCCCCTGAGGGTGGGGGCCCAGCTAAAAAATTTTTGTTTTTATAATTTTTTTTTTTTTTAAATAAAAAACGTTAACCTACCACTGCCTGCACTGATATCATGTGAGTGTGACATGACTACAGGGGTTAGTATTTCTGTTTTACCCATTGGTGTTTATGTATGTGTGTGTGTGTGTGTATGTATGTGACTGTGTGTGTATTTATGCATGTATGTGTGTGTATGTGTGTTTGTGTATGTTTGTGGAATCAGCAAATTACAGACCTTGTTACTACAGCATGGGGGGGCAGGGGGTAAACAGTGTCACTATACAGTACCACTATATACAGTATGGGGGGGGTGGACCATGTCACTGACTACTGTGGTCACTTTATAAAGTACTGGGCAGGTAGGGTCAGGCCAGCCATCTCACCGGCAGATTACAGACTGTGTCACTAACTTACTATATACAGTACTGGGGGGTTAAATAGTGTCACTATATATATACAGTAATAGGGGGTCAGACCATCTCACAGACTGTGGGCACAGGGTACCTCCTTTTGCAGACATGTAATCTGATTCACATTTTTTTCTGTGTTAAATGTAAAAAAAAAAAAAAAGTATTAAATTCACCTTTTTTTGGAGGGGGGAGGGGTGGTGGGGGGGCCCTTCTTAGATTCTTGCACCTGGGCCCTGTGGTTTCTAGTTACGCCTCTGCATATGATCCACCCTTTCAGTTAGTTTTTTCCACTGGAATTCTATAAAAAAGTGTCTGTCCATGCGAGTGGTGAGATGTCTACCATAGAAATAATGAGAGCTCTCTGTTACATAAAAGTTTGCAATGGAGGACGAAGTACAGAAGGACTCCCAGGCGTATGTTTAAACTTTGATATTATGTCAAATCAAATCAAATGATATTGTTTTGAGTGCACTATACCTTCAATTTGCTGTTATTTTTGTATGCATAGGTTTTCCTTTTAGAGTAATTTGTTTTTTGAGTATTTTGATAAAAGCTCATCACCTTTAACTTGTGAGAAAAAGCAGTGAGATCTGTAGGGTGGAAATGTTTATAGAATTACGCTGGAATGTGAGAGACAGTTTCATATACGCCCCTGTTCAGACCATTTTATGAAAAAAACAATTACACCAATCACCAGCTAGCTCCCAATAATACAACACTGCTCCAGAGTCTACCTTGGTATAATTTTCAAGGTTTTCAAAGTACTTTCTACTTAGAAGTATAAATTGCTATGTGCTTTTTGGACATCCAGTGTAATTAAATTATGATTTACGCTGTGCATATTTATTACAATTTATTTCTGTTTAATATACATACACATTTTAATTTTTTTATAAAATACGATTTTTGGTGAACAATTTTGATACAATTTTTGATGCATCTTAACAATACAATTTTTTTCTGAGTATTTTTGTGTGAATGGTTCAATTATTCCTTTTGCATGAATTTTTAATTATTATTGTGCACTTTTGTAATATATGCATCGCCTTCCCTATATGAAAAAACTACATTTATGCTTACCTGTTAAATTTGTTTCTTTCCTGATATGGTGAGTCCATGGCTTAAGTAATTACTGTTGGTAATATCACTCCTGGCCAGCAGGAGGAGGCAAAGAGCACCACAGTTAAACTGTTAAGTATCACTCCCTTACCCACAACCCCCAGTCATTCGACCGAAGGGAAATGGAGGAAAAGGAGTAACACAAGGTGTAGAAATGCCTGAGGTTATAGTCAAAAGAACAACTGTCTTAAAATAAAGGATGGGGCCGTGGATTCACCATATCTGGAAATAAATACATTTATCAGGTAAGCATAAATTTTGTTTTTCTTTCCTAAGATATGGTTAGTCCTCGGCTTGAGTAATTACTGTTGGGAACCAATACCCAAGCTAGAGGACATGGATAAACAGGGAGGGACAAGACAGGCAGTCCTAAACAGAAGGCACCACCACTTGAATAACCTTTCTCCCAAAAGAAGCCTCAGTCGAGGCAAAAGTATCAAATTTGGAAAATGTGGAAAAAGTATGTAGAGAAGACCAAATTGCAGCCTTGCAAATTTGTTCCACAGAAGCTTCATTTTTGAAAGCCCAAGAAGAGGAAACAGCTCTTGTGGAATGAGCCATAATTCTCTCAGAAGGCTGCTGTTCAGCAGTCTCATAAGCCAAACAAATTATACTTCGTAACCAAAAAGAAAGAGTAGTAGCAGTAGCTTTCTGACCTTTACGTTTCCCAGAGAAACAGACAAAGAGGGCAGAGGACTGGCGAAAATCCTTAGTCGCCTGTAAGTGGAATTTAAGAGCACATACAACATCCAAATTGTGTAACAAACGTTCTTTGGAAGAAGAAGTATTAGGACACAGAGAGGGAACAACAATTTCCGGGTTGATATTTCTATTAGAAACAACCTTAGGAAGGAAACCTAAGTTAGTACAAAGAACCGCCTTATCGGCATGAAACATAAGATAAGGGGAATCACACTGCAGAGCTGAGAGTTCCGAGACTCTTCGAGCAAAAGAGATAGCAACAAGAAACAAAACCTTCCAAGATAACAACTTAAAGTCTATGGAATGCAATGGTTCAAACTGAGCCAGCTGTAAAACTTTTAAGAACAAGGTTAAGGCTCCAAGGAGGAGCAACAGACTTAAAGACAGGCCTGATTTTGACCAAAGCCTGACAAAAAGATTGCACATCTGGCACATCCGCCAAACTTTTATGTAGTAAAACTGATAAAGCAGAAATCTGACCCTTCAGGGTACTGACTGACAATCCCTTCTTCAGGCCTTCCTGAAGAAAAGATAAAATTCTAGGAATTCTAATTCTACTCCAAGAGTAGCCCTTGGATTCCCACCAATAAAGATATGTACGCCATATCTTATGGTAAATCTTTCTAGTTTTAACAGGCTTGCCTGAATCATGGTCTCAATGACCGACTCGCTTAGAAAGAAATAAGCGTTCAATCTCCAAGCAGTCAGCTTCAGAGAAATGAGATTTGGATGAAGGAGGGGACCCTGAATCAGAAGGTCCTTCCTCAGAGGTAGTCTCCAAGGTGGGAGAGATGACATCTCCACTAGGTCTGCAAACCAGATCCTGTGAGGCCATGCAGGGGCTATTAGAATCACCCACGCCTTCTCCTGTTTGATACGAGCAATGACTTGTGGAAGGAGAGCAAACAGAGGAAACAGGTATGCCAACCTGAAAACCCAGGGAACCGCCAGAGCATTTATCAGAATCACCTGCGGATCTCTTGGCCTTGAACCGTACCTTGGAAGCTTGGTGTTCTGATGGGATTCCATCAGACCTAACTCCGGCACCCCCCATTTGAGGACTAAGCTGAAAAACACCTCCGGATGGAGTCCCCACTCCCTGGGATGAAAATTCTTTCTGCTCAGAAAATCCGCTTCCCAGTTGTCTACTCCTGGAATGTGGATGGCAGATAGACAGCAATTGTGGGTCTCTGCCCACTGAAGAATCTGAGTAACCTCCTTCATGGCTAAGGAACTCCGAGTTCCTCCCTGGTGATTGATGTAAACCACAGAGGTTATGTTGTCTGACTGGAACCTGATAAACTGGGCTGAGGACAACTGAGTCCAAGCCAATAGAGCATTGTAAACCGCCCCTCAATTCCAAAATATTGATGGGAAGAGCAGACTCCTCCCGAGTCCAAAGACCCTGAGCTTTTAATGAGTTCCAGACTGTTCCCCAGCCCAGCAGGCTGGCGTCCGTGGTCATGATCACCCAGGAAGGTCTCTGAAAGCATATGCCCTGAGACAGATGTTCCTGAGAAATCTACCACTGGAGAGAGTCCCTTGATGACTGATCTAACTCTATTCTCTGAGATAGATCCGCATGGTCGTCATTCCATTGTCTGAGCATGCACAACTGGAGAGCTCTCAAATGGAATCAAGCAAAAGGAATGATGTCCATGAAAGCCACCATCAGACCGATTACCTCCATACTTTGAGCCACTGAAGGAGGAGCGGTAGCCCCGAAGAGAGAGGCAAGAGGAAATTATTTTGTTTTTCCTGACCTCTGTCAGAAAAATCTTCAATAGAGAATTTATTATTGTCCCTAAGAACACTACTCTTGTAGCAGGGGAAAAGGATTTTTTTTTCAGACACACATTCCATCCGAGGGAAAGAAGAAAATCAACGATATCTCTGTGTGAGATTTTGCTTGTTGAAAAGATGGTGCCTGAACCAATATGTCATCCAGGTAGGGTGCCACAGCAATTCCACGAGAATGGATCACTGCTAAAAGAGACCTTTGAAAAAATTCTGGGAGCTGTGGCTAGACCAAATGGAAGGGCCACAAACTGGAAATTTTTGTCCAGAAAGGCAAATCTCAGGAATCTGTGATGGTCCCTGTGAATAGGAACATGAAGATATGCATCCTTTAGGTCTATGGTTGTCATGAACTGACCCTCTTGTACTAAAGGAAGAATGGAGCGTATAGTCTCCATCTTGAAGGATGGAACGTTGAGAAACTTATTTAGACACTTCAAGTCTAGAATGTGACGGAAAGTTCCCTCTTTTTTGGGAACCATAAATAGGTTGGAGTAGAACCCGAGACCCTGTTCCTGCACTGGAACTATCACTTTCAGGGAGGAAAGATATTGTATACATTTCAAGAACTCCTCTTTCTTTATCTGGTCTGCAGATAATCTTGAGAGATGGAATCTGCCTCTGGAAGGAAAAATCTTGAATTCCAATTTGTAACCCTGGGATACTATGTACAGAGTCCAGGGATCTGGGACATCTAGTATCAAGGCTTGAGAGAACTGAGAAAGTCTGCCCCCCACCTGATCTGATCCGGATCAGTGGCAAACCCTTAATGCTGATTTGGAATCAGCTGCAGGTTTCTTTGATTGTTTCCCCTTGTTCCAAGACTGATTGGGTTTCCAAGAAGACTTGGATTGTTCCTGCTTGGAAGACGAAGAGGAAGGCTTTCCTCTAAAGTTACGAAAGGAACGAAAATGACTCTGATGTCCTTTAGGCCTATTTTTCTTATCTCAAGGTAGAAAAGACCCTTTTCCACCCATAATATCAGAGATAATTTCTGCCAAACCGGGTCCAAACAAGGTTTTGCCCTTGTAAGGAATCGCCAGAAGCTTGACTTTAGAGGAAACGTCCGCAGACCAGGATTTCAACCATAACGCCCTGCGGGCTAGGACAGCAAAACTAGAAGTTTTAGCTCCTAGTCTAACAACCTGTAAAATGGCATCTGCAATAAAGGAAATAGCCAATTTAAGAGCTTTAATCCTATCTTGAATTTCATCCAAGGAAGTCTCTACTTGAAGAGAATCAGACAAGGTGTTGAACCAGTAAGATGCCACACTAGTCACGGTGGCAATACACACTGCAGGTTGCCATTGGAGACCTTGATGAACATAAATCTTTTTCAAATAAGTCTCCAGCTTCTTGTCCATCAGATCCCTAAAAGAACGGCTATCCTCAATAGTAATAGTGGTTCTCTTAGCCAGAGTGGAAATGGCCCCTTCAACTTTGGGTACAGTATACCAAAGGTCTTTAATGGAGTCCTTGACAGGAAAACATTTCTTAAAAAAGGGAGACGGGGAAAAAGACACCCCTGGTTTCTCCCATTCCTGTGAGATAATCTCCCTATCATGGTCTGGCACAGGAAAAACTTTCGAAGTGGAAGGTTCATCAAAGAAACTATTAAGCTTACTAGATTTCTTAGGAGTGACAACGACAGGGGTATCAGAGTCATCTAAAGTAGCTAAAACCTCCTTTAACAATACACAAAGGTGTTTAAGATTAAATTTTAAGTATACCACCTCAGTCTCAGAAGAAGAAATTATACTGTCCTAATCTGAGATTTCACCCTCAGAAAGTCCCGATGTATCTTCCTCATTAGGCTTATGAGAAAGGGCAACTTGGGAAGCAGAAATGAGGAAAGGCACCTTACTTTCTGAATATCTAGATTTCCTCTTATGTTTTCCCTGTAATTTGGGAATGGCAGCTAATGCCGCAGATACCGCTGAAGATACGTGGGCAGCAATTTCTGGTTTTAGATAAACTGCCCTAGGAGTTATAGAGGAACTGCAGGGCACTGCATGTGATGTCATTGAAGCTTGGGACGTAACAGGAGAAAGCTGAGGTATTATTTTAACAGCATCATCCTTAGAGACATTAGGCTAAAAAAATGTACCTTTATTTTTTAAGGTTTTATTGACACATGAAGAACAAAATTGCTTAGGAGCTGCAATTTGTGCATCTAAATATAATAAGCATGAATTCATGAGAGCAGGCTCTTGCTCCATATCAGACATGTTGTGAAACAGTAAATAAACTTGTACAGATAAGTTTTAAAGATTTGAATATTCAATTAAATCAAGCCAAGGATCGATCCCCAGCTAAAATTATGTGAGAAAAGTTAAGAAAAAACATTTAATAAACATCAAATAAACTTCTAAAATACCCCTCAGGCAACCCCACACCTCAATTACTGAGGTGCCTTACTGCTACCAATTAAGACCGGATCACACAGAAATGGAGAAAAACTACTTTTTCCTCAGACATGTTATGAAGTAAAGCCGGTCATGTGACCGCAACTGCCAGGCTCAAATTACTGCTGCGACACAGAGAAGCACCACTTCCTGGTACACTGAGTAACAGAAATATCCGTTTTTTCAAACCTGACAGTTTAAAATGTTGCATCATTTTATTTTAAAGCAATGGGGAAATGAATAAACTGCTGAAATAGAAAATTCAGCCTTACTTTCAGTTTAAACTTGTATTGTTTTATCAAGTAATTATGTATCAGAAAATAAAGCCTATTAAAAACATTTTACCATTTCTTTTTAAAAGAGTTTAAATGTTTGTCTCACACATGCTACAGTGCCTGCTTCATGCCCCAGTGTAAACCATACAACAGGATTATCTATGTCCCAATAAAAAAGCATTGTCTTTTAACCCCTTAAGGACAAGGCCATTTTTCAATTTCTTTCCCTTAAAGGGACAGTAAAGTAAAAAAACAACTTTCATGATGTAAATAAGGAATGTAATTCTAAACAACTTTCCAATGTACTTTTATTACCAATTTTGCTTTGTTCTCTTGTTATTCTTAGTTGAAAGCTAAACCTAGGAGGTTCATATGCTAGTTTCTTAGACCTTGAAGGCTGCCTCTAATCTGAAAGCATTTTGACAGTTTTTCACCACTAGAGGGCGTTAGTTCATGTGTTTCACATAGATAACATTGAGCTCAAACACGTGAAGCTCTTAGGAGCCAGCGTTGATTGGCTAAAAATGCATGTCTGTCAAAAGAACTGAAATAAGGGGGCAGTTTGCAGAGGCTTAGGTACAAGGTAATCACAGAGGTAACGTGTATTATTATAACTGTGTTGATTATGCAAAACTGGGGAATGGGTAATAAAGGGATTATCTACATTTTTAAACAACAACATTTTTGGTGTTTACTGTCCCTTTAAGGACCAAGGCTATTTTTACATTTCTGCAGTGTTTGTGGTTAGCTGCAATTTTCCTCTTACTCATTTACTGTACCCAGGGGCGTATTAAGGCATAGGCCAACGAGGTCGGTGCCTAGGGAGGCAGATTTTTAAGGGGCAGCAGAATTTTGAGTCCCTAGGGCCACTCTACTGAACTCAGGGCCGGGTGGCTAAATCAACCAATTACAAATGACTTAAATGGCTGGCCCAGCTATTGCTATCCTATGGGATTGTATGTGGATGCGCATGTCGTGGTGACAGTGGAGGCGGAGCTCACTTGCGCAGCCTGGCCTGGACTGAGAGGGAATGCGGTATTCTTCCTGGCACCACCACGTGATTGAGACTCACACAGACTACACCGTGACCACTGTGAAACGGCATATGCCTTTCTCCCTTCAATACATCTTCATTAGGCATTAAAATACTTAAACGGATTAGTCACTAAATACTTGTGCATTTACTGTTTGTCTATCTGTCATACATGCAAAGAATAAGTATTTATTGCTGAATCTATACAACTATGTGACTTAAAACACAACTGAAAATATGTTGTATGCATTTAATACATTCAGAAACAATACAAGTATATACTTTATTATGATTGTAGCATGCGACTTTATCCCCTAGGATACAATTCCTAAACCTATCATAACTACTGTTGTATTTTTAAAGTACTTTTAAAAGCCAGTTTGTATATTCATTACATATTTATCCAAGCAGATATTTTGCTTAAATAACTGTCAATCACCAAAGAAGATGTTTAAGGTTTTCTGATATAAACACTTTAATCATCTGACTTGCAAAATAATGCCTAGGGCAGCACAAAACCTAAATACGCCCCTGACTGTACCCACACATATTATATACCGTTTTTCTCGCCATTAAATGGACTTTCTAAAGATACCATTATTTTCATCATATCTTATAATTTACCATATAAAAATTATAAAATATGATGAAAAAATGGAAAAAAACACACTTTTTCTAAATTTGACCCCCAACATCTGTTGCACATCTACAACCACCAAAAAACACCCATGCTAAATAGTTTCTAATTTTTTTCCTGAGTTTAGAAATACCCAATATTTACATGTTCTTTGCTTTTTTTGTAAGTTATAGGGCAATAAGTACAAATAGCACTTTGCTATTTCCAAACCATTTTTTTTCAAAATTAGCGATAGTTACATTGGAACACTGATATCTGTCTGGAATCCCTGAATATCCCTTGACATGTATATTTTATTTTAGTAGACATCCCAAAGTATTGATCTAGGCCCATTTTGGTCTATTTCATGCCACCATTTCACCACCAAATGCGATCAAATAAAAAAAATTGTTCATTTTTTTACAAACTTTTTCACAAACTTTTTCACAAATATTAGGTTTCTCACTGAAATTATTTACAAACAACTTGTGCAATTATGGCACAAATGGTTGTAAATGCTTCTCTGGGATCCCCGTTGTTCAGAAATAGCTGACATATATGGCTTTGGCGTTGCTTTTTGGTAATTAGAAGGCAGCTAAATGCCGCTGCGCACCACATTTGTATTAGACCCAGCAGTGAAGGGGTTAATTAGGTAGCTTGTAGGGTTAATTTTAGCTTTAGGGTAGTGTAGTAGACAACCTAAAGTATTGATCTAGGCCAATTTTGATATATTTTATGCCACCATTTCACCGCCAAATGCGATCAAATAAAAAAAATTGTTAACTTTTTCACTAACTTTGGGTTTCTCACTGAAATGATTTACAAACAGCTTGCGCAATTATGGCACAAATGGTTGTAAATGCTTCTCTGGGATCCCCTTTGTTCAGAAATAGCAGACATATATGGCTTTGGCATTGCTTTTTGGTAATTAGAAGGCCGCTAAATGCCGCTGCGCACCAAACTTGTATTATGCCCAGCAGTGACGGGGTTAATTAGGTAGCTTGTAGGGAGCTTGAAGGGTTAATTTTAGCTTTAGTGTAGAAATCAGCCTCCCACCTGACACATCCCACTCCCTGATTCCTTCCAAACAGCTCTCTTCCCTTCCCCATCCCACAATTGTCCCCGCCATCTTAAATACTGGCAGAAAGTCTGGTAGTACTAAAATAAAAGTTTTATTTTGTTTTTTTAATTATTTTTTTTTTAAAAAATAATCATATTCTGCTGTGTAGGATCCCCCCTTAGCCCCCAACCTGCCTGATCCCCACCAAAGAGCTCTCTAACCCTCCCCCCACTAACTATTAGCCACCATTTTGGGTACTGGCAGCTGTCTTTATTTTATTTTTTTAAACCTAACTTTTTCTGTAGTTTAGCTGCCCCCTCCATACCCTACACCCTCCCCCTCCCAAATCACCCCCAGATCACCCCTCCTCTGCACCCACCACCCTCTCCCAGCAAAAAAAAACTCCACAGCAACTGCCTTAGATCGCAGGTGCGTGCGCAGGCGCATGCGCACGCACCGGCCCCTCACCTCCAGCGAGCGCTCCCGCGTGCACCCGGCATAGAGAACAGCCGGAAGGAAGTTCCCCAGTGATGGGCCGCCCACCCACCTCCCTGCAATGGCTCCCACCCACCAACGATCTGCACCATCACTGGCCGATATGCAGAGAGGGCCACAGAGTGGCTCTCTCTGCATCAGTGTGCCTAAAAAGGTATTGCAGTGATGCCTCAATATCGACGCATCACTGCAATACCTTGAAAGCAGCTGGAAGCGATCAGGATCGCTTCCAGCCGCTTGAAACCCTTAACGATGTACAGACATGCGTCGTTAAGGGGTTAATTTGTTAAGTGCATGGTCTCCCCAACTGGAAGAAACAACACTTATCTGCTTCGCTGTCCGGCATGTAGACAGTTACAAGGTATGAGAATACACAGTTCTTCACAGAGACCTTTGAAAAAAAAAGTACAGAGTAGCCAATTCTGACTTTCTAAATTAGCAGCAATTGGTAGGAAAACGCAGTAAGTGCCTCTTTGCAAGTTCCTAACTGCTTTAAAGCCACCACTACCCGACTGCAAGGAATGACGTGGAATACGGCTATACCCCAAAACTTGCTTGTAGATGAAATCAAAATTTTTCTTCAGACATCTAAACTTCACCTCCTCCATGCACCGAAGTCAAAGAGTATGACTAGGGGTTGTGGGTAAGGAAGTGATACTTAACAGTTTAACTGTGGTGCTCTTTGCCTCCTCCTGCTGGCCAGGAGTGATATTCGCAACAGTAATTACTCAAACCGTGGACTCACCATATCTTAGGAAAGAAATGCAGTATACGCCCCTTTGCGAGATGCCCTGTTTTCAGGGTAAAAAGTTTTTTTTATTAAATTTCACCAGGGAAATAGAAGAACTGGCGAGCACTCTTATACAATCTCACCAGCCCAAAGCTTTTTAGAATCGGGCCCTTAGCCTTGTAAGTCCACTCAGATCTTAGTGAATTTAACCCATTCTTTCTTTTTAGTGAACAACAGTAGGTAATTTACATAGTATTTTATTAAGAAACTATTTCACAACACACTGGTCACACAAATTACTGTCACTATAATTAAAGTTAAACCATGTATACATACAAAGCCACTGTCATGACAGTATTTCAGAGAAGGAAGGATGTATCTTGAAATAAGTGTTGAGAAATTCTTTGCACTTAGTATTTGTAATGCAACAGGTACCCCCCCCCCCTCCTTTACTCAACTCTTTTTTTTCCTCTTCAACCTTTATATACTATATGTTTGATTTCTTGCAAAAATAATCCTAACAATGTGAAGGCAAAGAGGTATTTCCTAATTGACCGTGAAATTGGTTGTTAATTTGCTCTTGATAAGACAAATATCTGTCTGCGACAGACTGCAATTTGGATCCCATCCAGGAAGCAAAATATTTATAACCACATTCAATTAGACTGTGCTCAGAATCAAATATGTGGTTGAGTTGCTTAAGAATCATCTAAGATCTTATCATGTAATTAAATATGGTATAAACTAGACTGTAAGCAGGAGTGTGTCCCTCTAACGTGTCATCCTATGTCATTTAATCTTTTCTATTTTAACTTTTTACTTTTTTTGCTTATTCTTTCTGAAAGACAACCGGATAACTAGCACAGCGAAGGGGGTAGGTCGCACAGCGATGGCAGTAAATTGCAAATATATATATATATATATACTTATATACATATATATTTGTTAATAAGTGTATATACACATATTAACACATAAATATATACAGTATGTATATAAGCATATACATATATATTTGCAGGGGACACACAATTCACTTACACCTAGATTACAAGTTTTGCGCTATAGAGGGTGCAAAACGAACGCAACAAAAGTTGCATTATTTCACCCTCCATATCGCTGCAATTAGAAGTTTTTGAAAAGCCACCTTGTGCGTGCAATATGGTTGCGATGAGCTCCATACTGCACGAAATCCAAGGGTTGCTTTGACGTGCTCATGCACGCTTTCCCCATAGACATCAATGGGGAGAAGGTGTTAGAAAAAAAAACTAACACCTGAAGTGCAGAATGACGATCGCCGTAACGCAACCCCATTGATGTCTATTGGGAAAACTAAAAGTTACGTTTAAACCTAACACCCTAACATAAACCCCAAGTATAAACACCCTTAATCTGCTGCCCCCGCCATCGCCGACACCTACATAAAGTTATTAATCCCTAATCTGCCGTCCCCGACATCGCCGACACCTACATAAAGTTATTAACCCCTAATCTGCCGTCCCGACATCGCTGACACCTACATAAACGTACTGACCCCTAATCTGCCGCTCTCGATATCGCTGTCACTATAATAAAGTTAGTAACGCCTATTGCGCTGCTCCCCGACATCGTCCCCACTAAATAAAGTTATTAACCACTAAACTTCTGGCCTCCCACATCACCGCCACTAAATAAACATATTAACCCCTAAACTGCCAGCCCCCTACATCGCAAAAACTAAATTAAACTATTAACCCCTAAACCTAACAACCCCCTAACTTTAAATTAAAATTACAAAATCCCTATCTTAAAATAAATAAAAACTTACCTGTGAAATTAAAAAAACCTAACCTAAGTTTAAACTATATATTAAACTAACATTACTATTATACGAAAATTAAAATAACTACAAATTAAATAAACTAAATTACACATTAAAAAAACCTAACACTACTAAAAAAAAATTAAATCTAAAATTACAAAAAATAAAAAATTCTAAATTACAAAAAATAACTAACACTAAATTACATAAAATAACAAACAAGAAATTACGAAAAATAACAATCAAAATTATCCAAAATAAAAACAATTACACCTAATCTAATAGCCCTATAAACAAGCCACCCTAAAATAAAAAAACCCTAGCCTACAATAAACTACCAATAGCCCTTAAAAGGGCCTTTTGTCGGGCATTGCCCTAAAGAAATCAGCCTTTACCTGTAAAAAAATACAAAGACCCCCAACAGTAAAACCCACCCCCCAACCAACTCCCCAAAATAAAAAACCTAACTCTAACAAAAACCTAAGCTACCCATTGCCCTGAAAAGGACATTTGCATGGGCATTGCCCTTAAAAGGGCATTCACCTCTTTTTCATTGTCCTGAAAAGGGCATTTTGCTCTTTTAAGAAAGCCCATACCTTGATCTAAAAAAAAAAACACCCAAAAAAGTTTTAAAAAACCTAACACTAACCACTGACGATCCACTTACAGTTTTTGAAGTCCGGACATCCAGACGGCAAGAAGTCTTCATCCAGGCGGCGGGGTCTTCATCCATCCAGGTGGCGTGGAGCGGGTCCATCCTTCAAGACATTCAGCGCGGAGCATTCTCTTCATATAGTCACCGCCGTACACTGAATCTTTTCAAAATGGCGTCCCTTGCATTCCTATTGGCTGATTTGAATTTTTAAATGTAATTCAGCCAATAGGATGAGAGCTACTGAAATCCTATTGCCTGATTTTTTGTAATTTTAGATTTAATTTTTTTTAGTAGTGTTAGGTTTTTTTAATGTGTAATTTAGTGTATTTAATTTTTAGTTATTTTAACGTAATGGCTGCGTTCCGTTTTTTACACTGAAATTGCCATTTTTCAGTGTTAAATCCGGAATGCAAAACTCGTAATCTAGGTGATAGACCGCAATGTAAAGGCACTGCTGTTTTTTTTCTTACACCCTCCAACCACCAAATTTAGCCCCCAAAAACTGCCTGGTGCAGTTATTTTATTAAAAAATAAAAATTCTTCACACCACTGGAGGCATTTGGGGAACATTTATAAAATTAGCCAAAGATATGATCTTTTGTTAATTTTATAAGTGCTAATTGCTACCACTAGCTCGCAGTAGCTATAACCAGCCACTTGTAATGGTTATATTTTATTATACACTTATACAAGTGTTATACACTTTATTTATCGTGCGCTTTGTGGGCGTGCAATAAATTAGCACTCTATTTCTGACAGAACCTCAGAAATAGAACCAATGCCTTGAGGTTTTTGTCACAATTAGCTTGCAGCATGACAGGCGCGTAACAGGCACATGACCACTCACTTGAAAAAAGCAAAAATGCTGCTTTTAAATAAGGGGTCTGAAGTTTGTCTATGTATTGTGCGGGCAAACCCCACCCAATTGATGCTGTTCCATATGTAGCTCGGGGGGGGGGGGGGGGGAAGACCACTGCAAAATGATCAGTTTCTTTTACTATTTATAAGTATGTGTTTGAGTAAAATGAACATTTTTGTTTTATTCTATAAACTACTGACATTTTCCCCAAGCATTTATTTGCAGAAAATGACAACTGGTCAAAATAACAAAAAAGATGCAGTGTTTTCAGACCTCAAATAATGCAAAGAAAACAAGTTCATATTTATTTTTAACAACACAATATTAATATTATAACTTAGCAAGAGTTCAGAAATCAATATTTGGTGGAATAACCCTACTTTTCAATCACAGCTTTCATGCTACTTGGCATGCTATCCACCACCCTTTCACATTGCTGTTGGGTAAATTTATGCCAATCCTGCTGCAAAACTTCAAGCAGCTCGGCTTTGTTTGATGACCATCAGTCTTCCTCTTGAGGTTCAGCTCTGGATATTGGGCTGGCCATGACAGGGTCTTGATCTGGTGATCCTTTATCCACACCTTGATTGACCTGGCTGTGTGGCAGGGAACATTGTCCTGCTAGAAAAAAACAATCCTTAGAGTCGGCGAACATTGTCAGAGCAGAAGGAAACAATTTTCTTCCAGGATAACCTTGTCTTTGTGTTGCATAAAGTGACACAGTAAAACATGACGATACTTTGTGGTCAGTAGAAAGCTATATCATGTTAGTTAGTTACTGAAGTAGCAGCTCTGGATTGGATGTAAACATGCATGCAGCCAGTCCAGTGCTAATGGGAGAGTAATGCAGACTGTAGACTTGTGCGCGGCAAAAAAAATTGTTTCGGTTCTTTTCGGATCGATTCAGATGTTTAAGAATTTCATTTTCGGATCCATTCGAATTCAGATACATTAAATGCATTTGTTTCGGATTCGTTCGGATTCATTCGGATTCGAATAAATTCGGATGTATTCGGTTCGGATTCGATTCGTAAATTCGGAAGTTCGGTATGTGTTAGGTGGGATGTGCTGTGTATTAGACTAGTATTATGTACTGTAATATTAGGTGTAACCCATAGCAGAGTGATATAACCTAATATACAGTACAATACTAGTGTAATTGTGATTAGTCCATGGCCATCTGAATGTTACAAATAAATCCAAACTAATTCGGATTTATTCGTTAGATTTGGTGCTACGGTAATTCGGAAATTCGAATCGATCCAAATCTCCGAATTTGACAAATTCGTCCGAATTTAAATTCGGAACGAAACAAAAGGCACATGTCTAATGCAGAGGAGCATTGAAGGATGCTATTTGTTTTCCATAGGGAAGCTATATCATCAGACAGTTTATCCAAAATATTTTCAGCAAGTTGGTCTAGAGGTAAAAATAGTAATTATTCTTCAGTAAATGATAAAGCAATAGGTTATCAGCAACTAAAGCATTAAAAAGTCTGTAATCTTCCAAGCAAGAACAAATGAGTTGTTATGTAGTTATTTCTCTTTTAGGGAAGTAAAACAGTTATATATATATATAAGTAATATAATTTGTTCATATGATTAACCACAAAACATACATGACCTACTGAATAGTGTAGTGTTTAAAGTTTTATTGGCAATTTCTTTATTATTTGTTTAGCTGATTATATAAAAACATGTGTATCATCTCCCATGATCTGGAGTATTCCTTTTATATTTTCCCAGAATTCTCTACACCTGCACATTCCTTAGTATATCTGTAAAGTTACAAATCATTTACCACCTGCAGGATTCAAACCAGACGCAGAAATATGTGTGAGGGTTGAGATAAAAAGAAAAATAGAACTTTCCACTGCATTAAGCGTGTCTTGAAATAAAACCACCACTGTTATTATACAGAGGCTACTGCTAGGCTTTTGTGAGACGTAATTAGCTATGGTGACAGATATGCAAAGCTCATTGTAATACTCATAAACAGGGGAAGACTAACAACTTTTGGCCCAGATGGAAAGTACAACTCAGTGGCCCAGTAGAGCCGCTCCACTCCTTATACACAGAAACATAAAAAAAAATCTACTATCATACAAATATTTTCATTTACTTATCAAAAGCTGCAAATGTTTATAGTGAAAATTATACCCTATATTGCCTATTCAAATTATCTTATTTTAGAAAATGCTGTATTAATATATATAAAAATCCAATAGATTTATTGACACAAATCTTTGCAAGCTTTAACTATTTCTACAGCATTCTAGTGAGTTTAATGTCACAGAACCATATTAGGCATTAGATATGATACATATAAGGGATGTACAGGGAAGAAAATTTTGGTTTGGATGAAATTTTCAAAATAAATATTTAAGAACCTTTTATTCCCCGAATATGCGTTCCCTGCTTTAGTCGTTCTTTTTTTGTTTAGTTTAAAACCAAACGAAAATTGAATTTTCATTAAATTTTTTTAAAATGTTTCTAAGATACAGGTAAAACGTTCACCTGGAGCCACATACTTACCCTAACACACTCTGGAGAGCGTGCTAACCTGATCCTCTTCTTGCCAGAGCCCTCAGCATGCTAACAGGAGGCTGAGGGGCTGAATTATCAAGCTCTGCATGGAGCTTGATGCCCCTGTTTCTGTGCGAGCCTTCAAGCTCACCGGAAACAGCAGTTATGAAGCAGCGGTCTAAAGACCGCTGCACTATAACTGTTCCACCTGCTCTGAGGCCGCAGACATCAATCTGCCCAATCCTATATGATCGGTCTTATTGACACCCCCTGCTAGCGGCCAATTCAAAGTTCACAAGAACTGCTTGTGCAATGATAAATGCTGACAGTTTATGCTGTCGGCATTTAGCATTGTGCAGTGGACATGATCCGCTATATCGGATCATGTCTGCTCGCACCTTAATGAATAGGCCCCTTAGAGTGTTCCGCTCCCAGGACCTGCAGGTCCTGTGTGTTGAACACGCTTAGCCTCCTGTTATCGTGGCCTGGACCTTGCAAGAAGAGGATTGGTGCACTCTCCATGGCATGTTAAGGTAAGTATAAAATGAGGAAAAGAGTTCAGTACCAACTGTAGTAGCACTTCCGTGCAAAAATACAAACACAATGTTCGAGAATAAAATCCCAATTTTTTAGTTGCAAATATGAAAGTATAAACAACAAGGGAAGATTTACCTCCATCTTCAATGCACCCTGAGCTATGCTCGTGCCCCGTAGTGACGATAGAAAAGCTGGATGGGGAGCTGGATACCTCTGCCTTCTTGCGCCAGGTGCTTACAGACATCAGCGTTGACACTCTCGTAGCGTCTACTGTCGGCATATCCCTCCGCTCACAGCAGCAGTCATCAAGGACAGTGACGTCATCAGGGACAGTTGGGTATGTAGATCCTCGAAAAGGAAAACACTCACAGCCTCAGCATCAAAGCTGACGGCAACCAGGACCAGCAGGTAATAAGCAAGTAAAAAGAAAGGAAAAGGTCTGGTTCCGTAAAAACATAAAAATTTATTGGACACTTAAAAATCCAAGTGGATGAAACATCAGCAGCAAACATCAGCATACATCAGAGGAGCGTACACCAAATGGCTTACGCGTTTCGGACGTTGGCCGTAATCATAGTGTCAGGGTGCCAGGAATCAGACTGAGGCGAGAAGTGCAAAAATAATCACACCTTTATTAATAGCAAAAAATAATAAAAAATCCACAAAACAAATAACAAGCCAGGAATCAAAACCAGAGCTGGTAGTCAGACGAGCCGAGTCAGGAGCCAAAGTGAATAGTCAGACGAACCGAGTCAGGAACCAAAGCGAGTAGTCAGACGAGCCGGAATCAGGAACAAGGAGAACAGCAGAGTCAGGAATAAGCCAGGGATCAGGAACCAGGAGGGACGTCAGACAGCCAGGTAATACACAGGAGCTCTGACAAACAGGTCTGAGACAACGCAAGGGCAAAGCATACTGAACAGAGGCCCTTTAAATAATAAGTGATGACATCACAATTCTGAGACTGAATCCTGTCTCACACTGATGATGTACACCAGTCTGGCCATAAAAGGAAGTGCAGGAAATGAGCAGCATCACACAGTATGCACCAGAGTCAGCAAGAGAGGCGAGTAAAATGGCTGCCACCAGCACATGGCAAACAAAACAGGGAAAAAACCCTGACACATAGCCTGACTGGTCACATTCTAACATCTTATTTAAACTATCAGCTCTATGTTAATAGAGTAAAACAAAAACACGCCTCTATCAATACACCAGAAAGTAATAGCTTCAATCAACCTCACTCAGCCTGAGACTGCTTAGCATACAATAACAGAATGAACAATTATAATGTATGAAAAATACAAGATACAGTATATTGAATATTAAAAGTGTTTCAAAGATACAATGAAGCCAGTGCTGACAAGGAACAAGTCCTAATAAGTCCAAAACCTGGACTACTTTAGTGCAATTGGCGAAATCTGTATCCTTAAAATTTTTACAGAACTGCGAAAGGATGCAATGTTCAATTGAAAAAGCTATACACCAGAGAAAATAAGTATAAATATAGCTGATCAAAATCACATTTCCAAAAAGTAGATGCACAATACCCGGGAATTAATTATTAATTTTTGAGGATGCACAACTAATTAATGGGGACATACAAGGCTGTAACTGGAACATAAAGGTAAATATTATATATATGTAGGATAATATTATATATATATATATATATATATATATATATATATATACACATACATGGGAGACAGAGGGATGACTATAATACTGTAATAAGAACATGAAGGTCATGTGAGTGTTGTCAAAATCCCAGTCTGCCAGAGCATATATATAACATATATTGTTCTGCAAAAATTGTTTCCCAAAAGTTTATTCCCAAAAACTAATAATGTCATAACGTGATTTAAGTCCTAGAAGTATCCTGGTTTTAAGTTTCAGGATTTCAGAATACCTCTCTTTTGGCCAACAGTTTATCCAAATCACCCCCTCTTTTCGGTCTCTGAACTTTCTCTATGATACACTATTTAAAGGTGTCCAGTTTGCTATTATGTTTTAAAGCAAAGTGTTGAACCAATGGGGTGGATGATTTACCATTAGTAATAGTGGAAATATGTTCACAAATGCGTGACTTCATGTCCCTAGAGGTGAGACCCACGTACTGAACTTTACATCAATCACATATGATAAAGTAAACAACGTATGTGACCGTACAGTTCAAGCAAGTCTCTATGGAAAAAGACTCTCCAGTGACACTGGAGTAAAATACATTGGTACAAATTATATAATTGCATGGTTTACATTTCCTGCTGCATTTATACACTCCAGTACAAGTAAGCCAAAAATTCATAGGTTTCCTTGGTATAGGTTCCCTCAACTCAGTAGATGACAGTAAGGAGCCAAGGGTTTGACATTTCTTATAGGAACATCTTAGTCCTTTTTTGACCATATTGGTGAGGTTATCTTCTGCTGCCAAGAGTGGAAAGTGTCTGCGCAATATTTTGCATTTTGAGTCAGTCAAAAATTGTTCTCTAGATTTGTCTTCAACAGCCTTTCTCGCTCTCTTAATGACATGAACCTTGTATTTCCTCTCCAAGAAACTCCAACAAGTCAGCCTTCATTTCATAATCCTCCCATAGGGTACAGTTCTGCCGTAGGCGAATTAATTGACCCTTGACAACAGCAAAGGGAGTGTGTCTTGGATGGCAGCTGTTCCCATGTAAGAGGGAATTGCCAGATATGGGCTTACAATACACTTTAGTTGTCACCCCACCAAATTCAGATCCTATCAGAGTTAGGTCTAAAAAAATTGATAAGCGAGAGATTAGTCTCAAAAGTAAATTTCAGACCCACACAATTTTCATTAAGCCAATCAACAAAATGTCCAATGTCCTGGGCAGAACCCTGCCATACAAATAGGAGACAATCTATGAATCTCCTGTATAATTTGATGTTGATATTATATGGATTTCTATCTCCAAAAACATCTCTCCGACTCCACTTACAATCACTTATGGAGTTCAGGACTTGTTTGGTATTCCTGATATAAGATGGTAGGGTGACAGCCAAGGGTTGGAGAATTGAGTCAAGCCACTGGGAAAGTCTTTCCAATAGTGAATTGACTCAACTAACAATCGGTCTACCTTTAACGTTGGATACAGATTTTTGAACCTTAGGAAAATGGTGAAAAAGGGGGACCCTAGGATGTAACACATCAAGATACTCCACCGTATCCTTATCCATGAACCCCCCTTCCTCACCATCATCCAAAATCTGACGTAATTGGGTTCTAAATAGTTTGGTGGGATCCCTATCCAAAACCATATAATCCTCTTCATTGCCAAGCTGTTGTAGTGCCTCATCAATGTGCAAGACTCTATCCATAATAACAACCGTGCCCCCCTTATCAGCAGGGCGAATTACCAGCTGATTGTTGTCCTGAAGGGTTTTAAGTGCCCTTTTTCTGACAAAGTTAGATTCTGCTTGACTTTTCTAGTATTTTCTTTTAAGGCAACAAGGTCTGCTTCAACCCTACTAAAGAATGTCTCAATAATAGGTCCTCTACTGTGTATTGGGTAGAAAAGTGACTTTTTTTTAAAAGAGGTGCCACTGGCAGATGTGCCAGTGTGATTACCAGATTCTATATATAGTTCCTGTAAGGAAACTAAATCACAAGACTCATCAAACGTATATGACTCATGTGATGTCGCTTACACAACGTCAGCAGAATTGGTAGGCACAAAGTTATGGAAGATACAATTATTACATTGTTTACTTGTATTTTGTTTGTGCTCGACCTGTCCTGAGTTGGTATCTCTCTTGTGGGACTGGTGTCACTGTATCTGTCCCCCCCCCCCTTGGGATGTCCTGGGTCTAGGGGAAAACCTGTTCTAACACTACAGGATCTGCCCTAGAGGTAGAAGGAAGTTGTGCATCCTGACTCACAGTATTACTACTTAAATATCTGGAACTTCCATTAGAAAATGTTTTAGGTCGTACAACCTGTTCCTGATTATTTTGTACTGGAGGCTGATTATTGGTATTTCTAAGGATTCCCTTTGGTGTCTTGCCTGATTCTCCTTCCCTGATGATTTATCATCGGATGAGTAATCAGGGTCACTGTCAGAAAAGGAGACAGATTTCACCTTACTCCCCTTGTGACCCTGATCCTTATTATAATTTTTGTTATTTTTGTTTTGCTTATTTTGTTTATTTCTGTACCAATTCTGACCTCTCCTGAAGTTCCCCCTTTGTTTTCTTTTCCAGATATAGACACTGTTAGAACTATAGTCAGACTTATCTCTCAGGTATTTATCATGTTTGTTTTCTAGAATAGATGATTTGCCTAGTGCTACTGCTTCTTGGAGCAGGCTATCAAATCTCCCAAAATCTGGGTCAGCACTCCTTTTATTCATCTCACTTTGCAAATCATCTATTTCTTTTCTGATGTTGATTAAAACTTTGTTCTTATATTGTACCAATAACAACATTATTATCTAGCGGAGCACTCAGAAAGAACATTATTCCAAGCTACTACAAAGTCCTTTTCGTCAGGGTTTACATCAAATGTAGGAAACTTGTAAACCTGCAGGCCTCTGGGAATCATACTAGCTTCCATGTAGCGTTCAAAAGTCCACACGTCCCAATGAACTTTGGCCTCCTTTAATAGTAAAAGTTCCATGTTGTCAAATAGAGTACTTAAGTTAAGCAAACCATAGTCATCAGAAAAAATTATTTCACAGTCCGTGATATTTGATGTCCTAGCAGTAACAGGCATTAGAGAATAAAACTTAGGCTGTGTTTCTTCCATGGCTGTGAATGTTCCAGTGAACAGTAGGTACAGATATGATATTTCCAGTAATATTGAAGTAAGTAATGAGGAAAAGAGTTCAGTACCAACTGTAGTAGCACTTCCGTGCAAAAATACAAACACAATGTTTGAGAATAAAATCCCACTTTTTCAGGTGCAAATATGAAAGTAGAAACAAAGAGGGAAGATTTACCTCCGTACACCAAATGGCTTCCGGGGTATTGTGTATCTACTTTATGGGAATGTGATTTTGATCAGCTATATTTTTACTTATTTTCTCTGGTGTATAGCTCTTTCAATTGAACATTGCATCCTTTTGCAGTTCTGTGATTTTTAAGGATATGCACTAAAGTATTTCAGGTTTTGGACTTAATAGGATTTGTTCCTTGTCAGTATTGGCTTCATTGTATCTTTGTGAGTGAGGTTGATTGAAGCTATTACTTTCTGGTTTATTGATAGAGGTTTGTTTTTGTTTTAACCTATTAACATAGCGCTATTAGTTTAAATAGGATGTTAGAATGTAACCAGTCAGGCTATTATTACGGCCAACAGCTGAAACGCGTAAGCCATTTGGTGTACGCTCCTCTGATGTATGCTGATGTTTGCTGCTGATGTTTCATCCACTTGGATTTTTAAGTGTCCAATAAATTTTGATGTTTTTACGGAACCGTACCTTTTTCTTTCTTTCTACATGGTAAGTATAAAGCCCCCAAAAAACTATTTAAAGGAATCTAATTTCTTTAATTTTCGTTGTTGCAGTCATTCAGATTTTCGTATCAATTGTGCATTAGTCCAAAAACGAATGCACGTCTAATATTTTCTTCTCTTGCAATGCTGTTTATGAGTACAACAATCAGTTTTGTCATTTGCAGGTAGAAGATATTGTATACTTAGAGTCTAAAAAATACACAAAAAGTCTGTATAGATGTTGATGTTATAACATAATATGTAGAAAAATAGGTTAGAACGATACTTATATCGATTGATGAACCACTGCCGTCCAACAATCTCTCCCAAAAGAACTGTATCAAATGTCTGTATCAATAAAGGAGGCGCAGGTCCCGGGGTTCTGTTTTATGCAATCAAACCGCTTACAATCTCAGTTAATCTTCCGTTTCTGAAATCAGGCAATTTATTCAGACTAGATGATCTTTTCAAAGTAAAATAATGCAACTTTTTATTGTTGTTATTGTTGCTCAAAGACTGTGTTCGTTTAAACGCGTTGAGCAACAAAACAAAAATAAAAAGTTGTATTATTTTACTTTGAAAAGATCATCTGGTCTAAATAAATTGCAAAACAGAAAGAGAAGCAGTCTGCCAGGAACGAACAGCAGCATCAATAGCTTGTTCTATGGCCCGATTGCCACCTGGGAGTAGCTTCTTTCTGCCCAAATGTGCTTTTCCCAGAGATAAACTTTCCTGTAGTATATCAGTCTGATCCCGCCGACATGGTCAGTCCAGCCCCGAAATACAAGGCAATTCTCCTCTGAACAAGGAACATGACAACCCCAGACGATCGTTTCGGCCTCCTTTGGGCCTCGTCAGTGAGGTGCAGCCATATCCCTCTAAGCACATTGGGCAAGGAGTCCACGTCTGGTTTCCCCCATCACCCTTAGGGAGAATATCCCCAGGGTCATATTTATTTATGCAAAACAGAAAGAGAAGCAGTCTGCCAGGAACGAACAGCAGCATCAATAGCTTGTTCTATGGCCCGGTTGCCACCTGGGAGTAGCTTCTTTCTGCCCAAATGTGCTTTTCACAGAGGAAAACTTTCCTGTAGTATATCAGTCTGATCCCGCCAACATGGTCAGTCTAGCCCCAAAATACCAGGAAATTCTCCTCTGAACAAGGAACACGACAACCCCAGATGATCGTTTCGGACTCCTTTGGGCCTCGTCAGTAAAGTTCAGCCATATCCCTCTAAGCACATTGGGCAAGGAGTCCACGTCTGGTTTCCCCCATCACCCTTAGGGAGAATATCCCCAGGTTCATATTTATATATGCAAAACAGAAAGAGAAGCAGTCTGCCAGGAACGAACAGCAGCATCAATAGCTTTTTCTATGGCCCGGTTGCCACCTGGGAGTAGCTTCTTTCTGCCCAAATGTGCTTTTCACAGAGGAAAACTTTCCTGTAGTATATCAGTCTGATCCCGCCGACATGGTCAGTCCAGCCCCGAAATACCAGGAAATTCTCCTCTGAACAAGAAACATGACAACCCCAGACGATCGTTTCAGCCTCCTTTGGGCCTCGTCAGTGAGGTGCAGCCATATCCCTCTAAGCACATTGGGCAAGGAGTCCACGTCTGGTTTCCCCCATCACCCTTAGGGAGAATATCCCCAGGGCCATATTTGTATATGCAAAACAGAAAGAGAAGCAGTCTGCCAGGAACAAACAGCAGCATCAATAGCTTGTTCTATGGCCCGGTTGCCACCTGGGAGTAGCTTCTTTCTACCCAAATGTACTTTTCACAGAGATAAACTTTCCTGTAGTATATAAGTCTGATCCTGCCGACATGGTCAGTCCAGCCCCGAAATACCAGGCAATTCTCCTCTGAACAAGGAACATGACAACCCCAGACGATCATTTCGGACTCCTTTGGGCCTCATCAGTGAGGTGCAGCCATATCCCTCTAAACACATTGGGCAAGGAGTCCACGTCTGGTTTCCAATGTGCTTAGAGGAATATGGCTGCACCTCACTGACGAGGCCCACAGAAGGCCGAAACGATCGTCTGGGTTTGCCTTTTCCTTGTTTAGAGGAGAATTGCCTGGTATTTCGGGGCTGGACTGACCATGTCGGCGGGATCAGATTGATATACTACAGGAACGTTTTCCTCTGTGGAAAGCACAATTGGGCAGAAAGAAGCTACTTCCAGGTGGTAACCGGGCCATAGAACAAGCTATTGATGCTGTTGTTCGTTCCTGGCAGACTGCTTCTCTTTCTGTTTTGCATATATAAATATAACCCTGGGGATATTCTCCCTAAGGGTGATGGGGGAAACCAGACGTGGACTCCTTGCCCAATGTGCTTAGAGGAATATGGCTGCACCTCACTGACGAGGCCCACAGAAGGCTGAAACGATCGTCTGAGGTTGCCTTTTCCTTGTTCAGAGAAGAATTGCCTGGTATTTCGGGCCTGGACTGACCATGACGGCGGGATCAGACTGATATACTACAGGAAAGTTTTCCTCTGTGAAAAGCACAATTGGGCAGAAAGAAGCTACTTCCAGGTGGTAGCCGGGCCATAGAACAAGCTATTGATGCTGCTTTTCGTTCCTGGCAAACTGCTTCTCTTTCTGTTTTGCAGGTCTAAATAAATTGCCTGATTTCAGAAATGACTACCTTCTGCATTTTTGCACACACAGTTTGGCTTTTACACACATGTGAACTTCTATTTCCAGTGTTAAACAGAGGCTTTCCGATACGGAAGATTAACTGAGATTGTTAGCAGTTTGATTACATACAACGGAACCCCGGGACTTGCGCCTCCTTTACTGATACAGAAGATATTGTATAATTGCAGTATATAAAACAAATATTTATATGGGCAAAAAGTTAATAAGTGCAAGTCTTGTAAAAAATAATTACATTTATTTCATTATGTAGCACATATGTACAGAATGTTTTTAAGAATAACTAACAAACAGCTAGATTACGAGTTTGGAGTTATGAGTGAAAAAGCATTGTTATGCTTCATAACGATGCTTTTTCCCTAACGCCGCTATTACAAGTCTTGTAGGTATAGGTGTACCGCACACCTTTTTGGCTGTCACGCAACGTCTGTACCACACTTTTAAAAAAAATCCTTTTTCAATGGGCCTCCCATAGTGCCGGTATTACGAGTTTGCCTGGGAGGTCAAAAAGTGAGCGGTACACTCTATAACCACAAGGGCTGTACCGTCATCTAAAGTCAGTAGTTATGAGTTTTACGTGACAACGCTGTACTATAAAACTCATAACTAAAGTGTTAAAAAGTACACTAACACCCATAAACTTCCTATTAACCTCTAAACCGAGGCCCTCCCGCATTGCAAACACTATAATAAAAATATTAACCCCTAATCTGCCGCTCCGGACATCACCGCCACTTAAAAAATGTATTAACCCCTATTCCGCCACTCCCCGACATTGTCGTCACTATAATAAACCTATTAACCCCTAAACTGCCTCACTCCCACATCGAAAACACTATTTAAAGATTATTAACCCCTAATCTTCCGTCTGCCCACACCGCCGCTATGATAAACCTATTAACCACTAAACCGCAAGCCCCCCACAACGAAATATAATAAAATAAACTATTAACCCTTAAACCTCTGGCCTCCCACATCACTAACTCTACATAAATATATTAACCCTGAACGTAACACTAACGTAACCCTAAGTATAACCCTAACACCCCCTAACTTAAATATAATTAAAATAAAGCTAAATAAACCTTACAATTATTACCTAAATAATTCCTATTTAAAACTAAATACATACTTACCTGTAAAATAAAACCTAAGCTAGCTACAAAATAACTAATAGTTACATTGTAGCTAGCTTAGGTTTTATTTTTATTTCACAGGTAAGTTTGTATTTATTTTAACTAGGTAGACTAGTTAGTAAATAGTTATTAACTATTTACTAACTACCTAGTTAAAATAAATACAAAGTTACCTGTAAAATAAAACCTTACCTGCCTTACAATAAAACCTAACATTAGATAATTGTATTTAATTAATTTAATTTATTTTATTTTATTGTAATGTCAGGTTTTATTGTAAAGCAGGTTAGGTTTTATTTTACAGAGAACTTTGTATTTATTTTAACTAGGTAGTTAGTAAATAGTTAAGATCTATTTACTAACTAGTCTACCTAGTTAAAATAAATACAAACTTACCAGTAAAATAAAAATAAAACCTAAGATAGCTACAATGTAACTATTAGTTATATTGTAGCTAGCTTAGGTTTTATTTTATAGGTAAGTTTGTATTTAGTTTTAAATAGGAATTATTTAGGTAATAATTGTAAGTCTAATTTAGATTTATTTTAATTATATTTAAGTAAGGGGGTGTTAGGGTTAGACTTATGCTTAGGGTTAGGGTTACGTTAGGGTTAGGTTTAAGGGTTAATATATTTATGTAGTATTAGTGATGTAGGAGGCCAGAGGTTTAAGGGTTAATAACTTTAGTATAATGGCGGTGGCAGATTAGGGGTTAATAAGTGTAATGTAGGTGGCGGCTATGTTAGGGGCGGCAGATTAGGGGTGTTTAGACGTGTGGTTTATGTTAGGGTGTTAGGCTTCTTTTTTGCCGGCTCTCACCATTGATGTCTATAGGGGAAATCGTGCACGAGCACGTCAAAGCAGCGCTTGTATTTCGGTGCGGTATGGAGCGCAACGCAACCATATCGCCCGCACAAGCCTGCTTTTTGTAAACCTGTAATAGCAGCGCTATAGAGAGGTGAAATAACAACGTATTTGTGGCGCTCGTTAATTTCCCTATAGCGCTGAAAACCCGTAATCTAGCTGTAAGGGAAGTCTTTAGGTTATGAAACGTTAATAACTATTTTGTCCCCCCCGTATTTTTTATGTGGCCTGGCCCCCCATATTAAATACATAGAAGCTCCCATATTATAATTTTTGCATGTTATATCTAACATTATAAATACTTGACCTAACAAAGATCTATTAGTCTGAATTATTTTTGGTCTTAGAATGTGATGTAGGGGGCTAGATCCCCCTCATTTTATACCTAATATCTCTGTAAGTATGTAAGATCTAACAAAACCTGAGTGATCAAAATGATCTAACAAATATCTTTCAAATTATATAACTGTTTGCCAAAAATGTTTAAAGGGGGAGGGGGCTTTTAATTTCAAGTCGTAATATGTGCGCTATATCCAGTGCGCACAAAGAGCCATAACAATTAGTAGTAATATAGCCCTGAATGAGGTTTGTTTTAAAATTTATATTTTTTTTGGGGGGGGCTAACCTGACTGAGGTACATAAACAGGCACACAAACAAGTGAATAAATAAACTTTACAGATACTTCCTATCCCAGTGCAATTACAATGACTTGCGTAACCTGATCTTAGAGGAGGAAGAAGGTTGCATACCCTACTCCAAGAAGTGAAAACTGAAAATGTGACTGTTATACAAAGAAGCAGTGTGCATTTACTTGCAGCGTGCCCCAATGATGGGAGATCTGCTCGCCTAAGACATGACAGCCCAGACAAGAAGTTGAAACAAATAAAAATAGCATAAAATAGTAAAAGTAAAGTAGTAAGGAACACACTGTGGCTCTGCTCATCCGCTGAGTGGAAGTTAGCAGTAAGATTGTAAGTGCCCTCCTGCTGCTAAAACCCTGTGCATGTGCTGTAGTTAAACCTCCGCTGAGTGGAAGTTAGCAGTAAGATTGTAAGTGCCCTCCTGCTGCTAAAACCCTGTGCATGTGCTGTAGTTAAACCTCCGCTGAGTGGAAGTTAGCAGTAAGATTGTAAGTGCCCTCCTGCTGCTAAAACCCTGTGCATGTGCTGTAGTTAAACCTCCGCTGAGTGGAAGTTAGCAGTAAGATTGTAAGTGCCCTCCTGCTGCTAAAACCCTGTGCATGTGCTGAAGTTAAACATCTGCTGAGTGGAAGTTGGCAGTAAGATTGTAAGTGCCCTCCTGCTGCTAAAACCCTGTGCATGTGCTGTAGTTAAACCTCCGCTGAGTGGAAGTTAGCAGTAAGATTGTAAGTGCCCTTCTGCTGCTAAAACCCTGTGCATGTGCTGAAGTTAAACATCTGCTGAGTGGAAGTTAGCAGTAAGATTGTAAGTGCCCTCCTGCTGCTAAAACCCTGTGCATGTGCTGTAGTTAAACATCTGCTGAGTGGAAGTTAGCAGTAAGATTGTAAGTGTCCTCCTGCTGCTAAAACCCTGTGCATGTGCTGTAGTTAAACATCTGCTGAGTGGAAGTTAGCAGTAAGATTGTAAGTGCCCTCCTGCTGCTAAAACCCTGTGCATGTGCTGTAGTTAAACATCTGCTGAGTGGAAGTTAGCAGTAAGATTGTAAGTGCCCTCCTGCTGCTAAAACCCTGTGCATGTGCTGTAGTTAAACATCTGCTGAGTGGAAGTTAGCAGTAAGATTGTAAGTGCCCTCCTGCTGCTAAAACCCTGTGCATGTGCTGAAGTTAAACATTTAGCTTTAGAGACCTCTCTCCTACTGCAGGATCACACAGCACCAAGCAAAGGTTAAGTGTAGAGAAGAGGAAGGTTGCCATGGCTACACTTCCTGTATAAACAAGCAGCAGTGCCAGTCACAACAGTGGCACTGTTGCTATGGGGAGGAGGAAGGAGGAGAAGCACCACTCTTTTATAAAATCTGAGAGGTATTTGCCTCCATAGTTCCTACGCCAAGCACTTTTGCCAGTGTCACTGCACCTGCTGCAGTTACACAATGACCCTATCATTGGACAGGGAAGAGTTTGCAAAAGCTCCCCCTTAGCCTTTTATCAACCAATATGCTGTTGATCCTGGAGGGGGGGGGGGGGGGCAATTGCCACTCACCCCCCCAACCCAGTTCATCCCTGCTCATAAGTGTAATACGTTTCTCTTTTATGATTCAGATAGAGCATGCAAGTTTAAGCAACTTTATAATTTACTCCTATTATCAATTTTTCTTTGTTCTCTTGCTATCTTTATTGAAAAAGCCGCAATGTAAAGCTTAGGAGTCGGCCTATTTTAGGTTCAGCACCCTGGAAAGCACTTGCTTATTGGTGGCTATCTATAAGATATAAGATCATGAGAATAGAAAATATGATCTCAATAGAGACTTGTATAACATTGGCCTTAGGCTACTTCCCCAATTATTGGACTTCAGAGAAAGTATACATGATTGTCCTATTGGTATAAATGATAACAAATAGCATGTGCTTACCTCTCCATAAAGACATATACATAAAGCAAGCACAGCCTTGGTCAGTCTTTCACTGATTCAGGAAGAACAAACCATATATAAATAAAAAGTGGAATTTAATCAAGCGTTTGCGTCAGAGTAGGATTTCCAATTAAAATGCCTCCCTAGCAGTGATAGGAGGGTTTTAACAATAGGCAATGGAAGCATCTTCACTATTTACATTCTTACATTTGTTACTAGGCTTGAAAGAGTCTTGCTTTAGAAAATTGATGCATTCAGGAGAAATTCTGCAGGTGGTTGTGGCAGGTTTGAGCAAGTGAAGGAGAGGGCAATGATGTTAGTTGGTAGAAACCTACAAAATTGTATATTTTTAATCACTAAATATCCTTAAAAAGGGTGCACTGTTTCCCAGTTATCATAAAATATACATTTTGCATTAATGTGTAAAATGTCAATAAAACAAAATATTAAAATAGTCACAAATGGTGCTGGATGCTCTGCTAAATAACATTGGTTTCATTTCTGTTATCTGGTGCAGTTGCTAAAAAAACCCAAAGGGTGCCTCTTTATGCAATATTCATCACAGACGTAGGATGTACAACATGCACAAAAATAGCACTACTCACAAATATGGTGTTTTCCTAGCGGGCTGGAGAAGTTAGAAACTTTCTATCTGACTAATCTTGGGTGTTTTAATAATACACACAAAAAAATATTGTGGCGCACAAAACTAGAGAAATAACTACTAAAAGTAGTGCACTATCACAGGACCTATTAAACATGCTGGAATTTGATAAACAAAGTATACTCTTTAAACTGACGGTCCAAAAGAAAATTTAAATGAGCAACCTATACAGGTTATAATATATATGAAATTGAGTGGCTCAGTATATTAGCAAACTAAATAGGGATTCTAACAGGTAGAAATTAAAGTATACAATAGCCTGAAAGTAGAGGGCACTATGAAAAACTATATCAACAACAATAGAAGTCATATATGGCAGTACTAAAACTGAACAAATATAAGTGAACCGTCATTTATATAAAACTAGTCCTAAAGCCTGTTCACACGGCCATTTTTTGCAGTACAGCGGTCCCACCCCTTGCGCTCTCTCCCTCCCCCTCTCTTTTGCTCTCTCTCTCTCCCCCCTCTCTTTTGCTCTCTCTCTCTCTCTCCCCTCTCTTTTGAGCTCTCTCTCCCTCCTCTCTTTTGAGCTCTCTCTCTCCCCTCTCTTTTGCGCTCTCTCTCTTCCCCTCTCTTTTGCGCTCTCTCTCCCCCACTCTCTATTGCGCTCTGCCTCTCCCCCTTTCTTTTGCACTCTCTTTGGCACTCTCTCTCTCCCCCTCTCTTTTGTGCTCTTTCTCTCCCCCATCTCTTTTGCGCGCTCTCTCTCCCCCATCTCTTTTACGCTCTCTCCCCCATCTCTTTTACGCTCTCTCTCTCCCCCATCTCTTTTGTGCTCTCTCCCCCCCCTCTCTCCCCCTCTCTTTTGCGCCCTCTTTCTCCCCCTCTCTTTTGCGCTCTCTCCCCCTCTCTTTTGTGCTCTTTCCCCCCTCTCTTCGCGCTCTCTCCCCCCTCTCTTTTGAGCTCTCTCTCTCCCCCATCTCTTTTGTGCTCTCTCTCCCCCTCTCTTTTGAGCACTCTCCCCCCTCTCTCTCCCCCCCCCTCTCTCCCTCCCCTCTCTCTCCCCCTCCTCTCTCTCTCTCTCTCTCTCTCTCTCCCCCTCTCCTCTCTCCCCCTCTCCTCTCTCTCTCACCTCCTCTCTCTCTCCCCTCCTCTCTCTCTCCCCTCCTCTCTCTCCCTCTCTCTCTCCCCTCTCTCTCTCCCCCCTATATTTTGTGCTCTCACTCTCTCCCCCTCTTTTGCTCTCTCTCCCCCCTCTCTTTTGCGCTCTCTCTCCCCCTCTCTTTTTGCACTCTCTCTCTCCCCCTCTCTTTTGTGCTCTCTCCCCCCCTTTCTTTTGCGCTCTCTCCCCCCTCTCTTTTGCTCTCTCTCTCCCCTCTCTTTTGTGCTCTCTCTCTCTCCCCCTCTCTTTTGAGCTCTCTCTCCCCCATCTCTTTTATGCTCTCTCTCCCCTTCTCTTTTGAGCTCTCTCTCCCCCATCTCCCCCCCCCCCCTCTCTCTCCCTCTTCTATCTCTCTCCCCACTCTCCTCTCTCCCCCCCCCCTTTTCTCTCTCTCTCCCCCCCTCTCCTCTCTCTCTCCCCTCCTCTCTCTCTCTCTCTCTCTCCTCCTCTCTCTCTCCCCTCTCCTCTGTCTCTCCCCTCCTATCCTCTCTCTATCCCCTCTTCTCTTTCCCCTCCTCTCTCTTTCTATCTCTCCCCCCTCTATCTCGCGACCGCGCTCAACCATGCCCCCTTTATGCCGGCCATGCCCCCTTCACGTTGGCCAAGCCCCCCACTTGCACCCAGCCACGCCAACTGCTGACGCAGATCAGCTAGGGAGTAGGACTCACAGGCTAGGTGTGTTTGTCCTCGTGCTGTCTCTACTGCGCATGACAGCTTCGGACAAACACACTTGGCCTTTTATATTATAGGATACCTTAGGAAATTACTTGTCCCCCTCTGATCTTAAACCAAAAGCCAACAAATGCTGGTTACAAAAAAATAAAGTTTTTTTTTAAATTCAGGAGACCCATATGTAAGACATGTGGATATGTATCTGAGGGAGACAAATTTATTTCCAACAGTACCCAACATGAACATAGCATCAATTTTTACATTAATTGTTCTACAACTCATGTAATTTATCTGCTAACATGTAAAGTCTGCAAAATACAGTATACAGGTAAAACCATAAGACCACTAAAGGAAAGATTTTTAGAACATATACGCTCTATAGAAGATGATTTTTCAGATACCCCAGTTGCGAGACATTTTAAAACCCTTCATAACGCTGATTCTTCTTTATATGTCCAAGGTATAGATTTTGTACCTGTTTGGAGAAGGGGGGCGACAGAGAAATGACCCTAAACAAAAGGGAGATCTTCTGGATCTTCACCCTACAAACAAGCTTTCCTCAAGGTCTCAATATGAGACGCGATATTGATTTATTTACCAAAATTGGGGTGATTTAAATGGACTTACATTAGTAGGCCTATACTTTATCTTTATCAAGGCACAATCTTATTTATTAGTGATTGTATAATATCTTAGACAAAATGTCAAACATTGAGCTTTGGCCTACCTTTTTAACTATCTGATCTGTACATATTTAACAATTATCTTTAATATATCACCTTACAAGTAGATATACTCAGATTGGATATGACCAATATAGGTTTTATCGACTTTCGCGTGACATCCATGTTTGTAAAGGTTTCTTATCTGACTATGTTTGATACAGATTGATTTGAATCCGCTTTACAATATGAAGCAATACATCGCAACACATAAAACATATTATGATATGCTAAATTTTGCTACAATGAGTGTATGCCTTGTTTCCCCTCTGTCTTGACATTTGAGGCTTTTTCTTCTCTTTTTCCTATAAGTACATAACCTGACTAGAGCTTTCCCCATTAGGATCCATTAAGTCACATGTTATAGGTAGATGATTCTTTGGTCATGTTCTCTTTAATTTAACTCTACTCATATTAGTATTAAGGATAAATGTGTTTATAATACATATAAGCCTTATATCTAAGTATAATTATTCACTTTTGTATTACATACTAGGCTTATTAGGAGATAGAATTCTTTACTTGCATACTAATGTTAGACTTTTTGCTGTGGTATGTTTTGCTTTACTCAGTAAACAATGTTCTTTTTACAACAGGTGTGAATATTTTCAATGCAATCAGTTTGGTATATAGAGGTGTCTGAACAGGAGCCCAGGTATGCAGTGATCAAGTGCGCAACCGCACGAAACGCGTCTGCGTGGAGCTCCTGTTCACACACCTGTTGGATTGATGTTTTTTTTACTGACCGTATGACTTGGTTTTACCTTTTTTCTACAATAAAGACTGGATTTTATTTCAATGTTGCCGTTCCCTGTCAGTGCATCTCTGCTATATTTGGATTTATACTTCCTTGTTTGACGTGTATAGCAGGCATGTTTGCTGGAGATGCCGTCACTGGGTTCCAGACCTATAGGGAGTGACTTCCTGCCCACTCTCCATTGCGCTGCCTGAACACAATCGGAGGAGGAGGTAAGGTAGATGTTGCGCTCCCCTATGGCTTGACACTTTGTATATGCTCTGTTAAATAACATTGGTTTCATTTCTGTTGTCTGGTGCAGTTGCTAAGAAAAACCCAAAGGGTGCCTCTTTAACATCATTTATATAAAATACTATCCTCCCGCTAACAGAGGGTCACTCATGGACCCATGTACTCATATGGAATTTGGAGGAGACTAGCTAGTATATTAAAGTAATAATGTACATTTAGGTAAGCGACTATGGGGTAGATTTATTAATGGTTGAGCAGATATAATTCACTGTAGTGAATCATGTCCGCTTGACCTCGCTAAATGCCGACATCATACGCTGTCAGCATTTATCATTGCACAATTATTTCTAGTGAAATACTTGTGCAATGCCGCTCCCCGGCAGTAGATCGGCCACTAGCAGGGGGTGTCAATCATCCCGATCATATCAGATCGTGATGATTTCAGTCCACCACCTAAAATGTGGTGGAGAAGTTAAGGAGCAGAGGTCTTACGACCGCTGCTTCTTATCTTCCGTTTCAGGCTTGCCTGAAATGATGGTCGTAGAATGCAGCATCCGCTGCTTAATAAATCTACCCCTATGTGCCAACTAACTTTGAGAGTACTAAGGCAACATAATTAACCTGTTATATTGCTAACATGGTATATAAGGAGAGTTAGCTTAAGTGCAGAAGCAGCCCTACAGGTCACAGGAGTATTATCTACTACCTGTCACACACACTTAAAGGGACATTGTTCACTAGATTTTTCTTTGCATAAATGTTTTGTAGATGAACTATTTATATAGCCCATATGGGGTGTTTTTGTAAAATGGGTCTTTTTATATGCAAGGGGGGGTCTGCTCTCAGCCCCTTTCAGTGGGTGTTCCAGTCTAACCTCATCAACAGTTTTTAGACTTTTTATACTCATTTTTTATATCAGTATCTGTGCATATTTTTCTTTATAGTTTCTATTACATGCAGTTATATGAAAATTGGTGTATACTGTCCCTTTAATAGCAGAACAGCACAGTTATGTAAGGATAGTAAATATAATTAGTAACATTAGGCTACACAATATCTCCCTTGTCCAAATACAATCTGACATATCAGACAATGAGGATTCACATTTAGGGGCCCATTTATCAAGCTACGTAAGGAGCTTGTGGGCCTGTGTTTCTGGCAAGTCTTCAGACTCGCCAGAAAGACCGCTGCTCCATAACCCTGTCCGCCTGCTCTGATGAGGTGGACAGGAATCCCCGGAAATCAACCCGATCGAGTACGATCGGGTTGATTGACACCCCCCTGCTGGCCGCGAGTCTGCAGGGGGTGGCGTTGCACCAGCAGCTCACAAGAGCTGCTGGTGCAAATGCTGAATACGGAGAGCGTATTGCTCTCCGCATACAGCGATGTCTGTCGGACCTGATCCGCAGTGTCGGATCAGGTCCGACAGACATATGATGAATAGGCCCCATAGACACTCTAGCAGACACGGAAAGAAACACACTCAGACACAGACACCCAAACAGACACTCAGCACTTGTTTACATTGACCTCACAAGTAATGAGGTAAACTACAGTTTTGTAAAGAAAGGAGATTTAGAAAACAAAATATGAAGTTCTGATTATCTTTTTGTAAAGGAAGATGCCATCTTAATGACGACAACAGCATGCAGTGGCTGAAAGGAAGGGTCCTGAACTGCCTAAACAATAATTTAAAGGTTAAATGGTAGATTGGTGACTTCCGGAAAGGTCTCATTAGTCTCAAAGTCTGTAGAAAGATGTGAATAATCAGTAGTAAGGTCAAAATGTCCTAAAAAGGAACAGACAATGGACACACACAAACACACAAACTCAAACTTGCACATACACCCAAGGAAACACAGACAGAGACAGCCTCAGAAAACACACAAAGACATATACACACACACAGAGACACCCACAGAAAACACACAAAGACATACACACACACAGAGACAACCACATAAAACACAGAAAGACATACATACACACACCCTCACTGAGACATCCACAGAAAACACAGACATACATACATACATACACACACACCCTCACAGAGACATCCACAGAAAACACAGACATACACACCCACCCTCACAGAGGCATCCAGAGAAAATACACAAAGACAAACATACACACACCCTCACAGAGACACCTATAGAAAAAGCTTAAAGACATATGCACACACCCTCAAAGACATCCACAGAAAATGCACAAAGACATACACACCCACCCTCACAGAGAGACCCACAGAAAAAAAAAACATACACACTCATAGAGACACAAACCAAAGCACAAAGACATAAACACAGACACCCACAGAAACACTCACAGGAGGAAACATTTATGCACCTTGCATCCCCTAAATCAACAGTGTGTGACATGCATGATAAAAAAATTGCAGAAATTAAGAGATCACTTTTTAAAGAATCATATTTGTAAATGTGCAAACAAAAATAATTCTGTGAATTCAAAAAAGTGTACATTAATGATCTGGGTAGATGGCTAGATGAAGAAAAGTACTTTTAAAAGGTTGACATATGTTTGTTTGATTTTTCCCCAACCAAGAGCACCACTTCAAATATAGTGTACAAATGTTTCCATCTGTCAGCTGTACTTATGGATTTTGAAAATGCTGAACTTTATATGGTCTTGGTGGAACCATAAGCTGTAAGTCCAATATGCAGAAGCACCAAGGTAACCCCCACTCCTGAGGTTGCAAATTTGTTTGCAGGTGTGCAAGCTAACAGACCCGCAGCACGGTCTGAAAAAAATATTCCAAAGAAATTAGTATAACAGCACCACCAATTAATATAAAAATATTACTTTATTGGGCCCAATAAAGTAATATTTTTATATTAATTGGTGGTGCTGCTATACTAATTTCTTTGGAACCATAAGCTGTGGTACTCATACCATT